>NW_026942277.1:0-203988 GCF_024139115.2 Armigeres subalbatus
CCGCCTGTTTTATGTAATGTAGTAGCGAAAAATGAACAGCACATGCTACGTCTTGCGTGAAAATTCAACTTTGATTGATTTTCGATTTGGGTGCAAGTGAAAGAAATCACTTTCAGTGGAATAATGCTGGGATAAGAAGACGCAACCACGCGACGGTCTATTTGTTCCAACACCAGAGTATAACAAATGATAAATCGATACATCTAACTACACTGTCGCTGTACGCATAACTTGCCTAGGTCTGCTTCAGTTTTAGTTTATTTGGGACTGTTTAGCGGAATCATTTGAGAAATGTTGACTCTCAACAAAAGGAAATGCGTGCGATTTCCTTCCCTATCTCAAGCAATGTGCCACCATTCGAGATAAAACTTCGGGTTAACGCTGACTATAGGGACTATACATCACGGGATGCTATCAATGTTAAATGGGAGAGCACAAAAAGTTCATTTCCTTCGATTATTATCGGTAATATGCCATGCCCTGCAAACGGTTCTTGGTTGACTGTTAAAGTGTTCATAGTTAGACAAAGCACGGTTGTTACTGATACACGGTGATGTTTAGATCTCTCAATGGCAAACTTGTCCTTTAAGTTCAGAGTATGTTTTCAGCTGCAATTATTTATCTATAATTTTATTTAGGTTTGAAGAATTTATTAGTTTCGGATTACTCACGAAATATAGTCTTCTTCGTTAACAATTCCTTCCTCGTGTAACAAGTTTCGTCATTGAAATTAAGCATATGCGGTATTTCGAAAAATTTCGTTTCAGATGGTTCGAAACGAAATTCCGCGGAATTTCACGGAATTTGAGCATGGCGAAATCTGATTTCTTGTTTTCGTTTCGTTTTTCAAATCAGATTTAAACCATATCGTATATTATCAAAATTGTTGGCTGCGCCGCTGAACAAAATCATAAAGCTGTTTTTAAAACTTGATTTTATGCAAAAAATTTTATTAACGCTTACTATAGTAAAACTTACTATAGTAATACATAATCCCATTCTGAGTAGACAAACACGTATTAAGTTTTCTTCTATAAAACATCTTCAGTGTGTACAGAAAGCGAAAAGTACACAGAAAAAAAACCTTAAATTTATTTGGCACATAATTTAAATTCTCATGGAAATTTGTAACACGTAATCATAATTGAAATGTAAACTTACAGTTCATATCATGCACATAAATGGAATGCCAAAATACGTGTAAATTTATTTGTTCATTTTATAATGCTCAGAAATTTCACCCATATAGTATCTAATTTTAAACCAACACGCCTAGAATTTTACACGATGTCGTGTAAAGTAAGCTTGAAGTATGCGCCGCTCAGCAGTTTACCAAGCTCAAAGTCCGCCATATTTCGTTTCGTGTTGTTCGAGTGCGGTCGATAGAAAAAAATCAAAAAGGTGACAAAATGGAAAATCTATTAAAGTGCAGTGCTTGTGAGGCAACATATTCAAGAATGAAAGATTATTTAGTGCACATTCGAATTCACAGGCTTGTTAAACTATTCGAATGCCCTGTTGTTGAGTGCGCCAAGAAATTTGGTTCATTTCCGTCTTTCCGGAAGCATATTCGATTCCGTCATTCGGATCCAAATTTTAAGCAAGCCAGAAGTTTCAAGTGTTCTCTTGCGGGCTGTGATTTCAAAGAGTCAAGCTTTGAACAAATCATGAAGCATGCGGTTATTCATATTTCTTCCGGACAGCCTGTGTACTGTCCTTTGAAATGTCCCACTAAGAAGCCATTTGCCACAAGCAACAGCTTCCGGATTCACAAAATGTACGCCCATAGAGGCGGATTCAGAATTTCAGCTCCGGAACCATTGCCAGATGCGCATTTCTTTCCAAGTGATGGTGAAAATAGTGGCGAAGAAAAATGTTGTGACGAAAATGACGAAGACGTGGAAGAACACCATGATCTGCATCCGGTGACTGCAGTTGAACAAATATTAGGATCGCTTTTTCTTAAACTTCTTTCAAAGCATCACGTGACTAATTGCGCCATCCAAGAAATAGTGGAAGCTCTTGGAGAAGTTTCTCGTATTCAGGAGAAATACTTCCGAAACAGACGAGAACAAATAATTGAAGAGCTGGACATATCTCAAAATTTAAAATTGAAATTGCATAGCGAATTGTGTGACGGGTTGTTATTGGGTAAAGTGTTTGGTGAGGGAGGAATTTTCCGATCAGCGTATACAAGAAAAAAGTATTATAGTGAAAACTTTTCCTATGTGTCGCCCGTACAAGTAAACCTCCAAAAAGATAGAGAGCATAACGACTGCTTTTACTATTATGTACCAGTGCTTGATACGCTTCGGAGTTTATTGAATGATAAAGACGTCTACAGTGCTGCTTTTGGTGACAGACCACAAGTTTCAGGTTACCTTTTTGATTACTCCGACGGCCTTAAATTTCAGAATAGTGAATTTTTCACGAAAAAGACGATAAATATATTTATTTATCAGGACGCAGCCGAAGTAGTACCAAACCAACTAGGAAGTGCAGTAGGGCGGCACAAACTTCTCCTAGTGTACATGGTCCTAGGTAACATCCCTCCTCACTTGAGATGCCTAACCGATAATGTGCATTTAGTGTTAGTTTGTAAGAATAAGGACTTCGCATATTTCGGTACATCTGCAATATTCCGTAGGTTTATTGAAGACATCAAAGTGCTCGAAGAAGAGGGGATTATTATTCATGGAGGTGGCAAAGCTGAAACGGTCTATGGATCAGTTTTCGCTACTATGAATGATAATCTGGGGGCGCATCAGCTTGCTGGGCTTACTGAGAATTTTTCTAAAAATTCTTATTTCTGTCGAACGTGTTATACGACGTTAGACTCATTCAGAAGTAATCCGTTCGAAATTGCAACTGCCAGAACACCCGAACTCAATAATTTGGACCTCCAAGAAATCTACACGAATCTTAACCAATCGTCTCATCGTGGTGTCAAAGTATGCTGCATTTTTAACGAGCTAAAACACTTCAAGATGTTTGATTTGGGTGCCGTCCCTTGTGTGGCGCACGATCTATTTGAGGGATGGGTAAATTACGATATATTTCTAATTTTTAGAAAAATGGTGGTTGGTGGTAATATTTCAGTAAGATATTTGGAAGGCAGAATAAATAGTTTGTTCAAACAACTACAAATAAACACAAAAATTTCCATAAATTTTGCAAGAACAGCGTCGAATATTAAGGCAAAAGCATGCGACATATGGCATCTTGTACAAATTCTGCCATTCATATTTACTGATAAAGCTGACATTAACTATAATCAAACTGAAATTATCATGCTGTTTTTAATCAAGAAGATCACAGACATAATTACATCTCCAGTGGTTTCACGAGAACAGATAAACATATTAGCAACTGATTTGCGAGAGTACATAGAAATGAGAACATGTAACTTCAATGTACCATTGCGACCCAAACACCATTTTACTCTACACTACCCTCGATACATGCTTTGGATGGGACCCATCATACATTATTGTACACTATTCTGTGAAAGAAAACACTGTTTTTTTAAACGTTGCCTTCGAACCACGATTAATTTCAAAAATGTTGTAAAATTCTGCAGTGAGCAACACCAATACACTCAGGGTCTTTTAAACACACAAAATAGTCGTTTTAAAAATGAATTCCTACTAGAGTCATACGTAGAAAAGTTCTCAGATCTTCCTTCCTCATTGCAAATTGCTTTACGTCCTCTCAAATTGAACAATCAGCAAAACATATTTGTTGAGAAAGGGAAATTTATGGGTTACATATATTCAGCCGGAAACTATATATTTTTGCGCCATGACGAGTATGGTGAAAACATCATTTTCTTAAAAATTACGCTATTGATTTTCAATCAGCAACTCAAAAACGTAACGTTATGTGGAACTGAAACAGTTGTGCGGAATATTCACGAGCAAGGAGTTTTGGAAATTATCCGTAACGAAGAAGACTCAGACAATCTAGTGTGTGTCGGGATTTTAGACTGCATCGACAGAGCTCCAATTCATTCGTTCGAAGAGAACGGTAAATCATACTTGTTCATCAAACATTCAATTCCGCCACTTCCGGAACGCAATTAGACGTGATGAATTCAATAGTGCCGTACAGAGTTTGTGACTCTTCTCGCAGATCAAGACACATCATTATCGCCGATGCCAGCCTAAGAAGCTTGCTTCACCAAGGTATTTACTTTTGTTTCACATGTACATACTGAAAATAACTGGAATAAATTTGCTTAGGATCTAATACATTTCAACAACCAGTTCAACAAGTGGTTCTCGAAGTCGACGGTTGCGCAATTACTAGTGACCTGGCGTTGAGTGCCTTCAACCGAGATCTTCTAATGCTGCTGCTTCCTGGAGAGATATGGACACCGCAAGGTATCAATACTACTGGAATACAGTCCATGGAACGTACAGCAGGTGAGTCGTACCTAAATTTTTATTAATAATGGCAATATCTGACCCAACCCAAATTTTCACATATCAAGATGTATTTTCCACTATTTTTCAATATTTATCATCACGTTATTGCTTTTAAATTATTCTCTTACCACATTGTATCTGTACTAGGAACGTACTCAATTCACTAGTGTAATCCTGGCATAATCTATTCTTAAAATAAGTTTCAAACTTGTATTGAAGGCGAATTGAATATCTAAACATTTTTTATTAATCAAATTGAAATTGTGGCCCATTCGGATGTGTTTCCATTCGCATTTGTTATTTGCATGTACATACAAGGCTGAGAGTTGTAGGCGTTGTAGGCAAGGTATACAAATGCAATATTTTACAAGATCGAAGCGAAAAACGGGTTATTTCAGTATAATCATCCGTTATCCCTTCGCGGTGAAAACTTACCAGCACAATCCTTGTGTCCAAAAAAAAAATCAAACATAAAAACCTTTTTTTTAAATACTAAACCTTTGTTTGAGTCCTCTCTAGGCTCGGGCAAAAGTAAAATTATCGAAATTGAATACCTACATTTTTACGCTTTCTTATCAGCAAGAAAAATTGAAACAAAGGAAAGAGAAAGATTCCGGCAACAACAAAATAAAACCAAATGAGAAGATAATAAAATGTCAAAAAATGCATCAGTCAATAATTGTTTTTATGTGACAGCCCTGCTGTTTCATAGAGGCCTATTGAGTTCTCCACACGGAAAATTGAAAGTCAAGCTCTATCTGTAATAAGGGCGAATGTTGCAAGAGATGATTATCTTCGTCGACTAACCCTCTTTTGAATAAAAGTGACAAGCAATGGATTTTTTGTGGTTTATCACCTCAGAACGATAGAAAACAATGCAAACTTGAATTCTGAGGTAGTAAACTGCAAAGAAATCGTCTGCTTGTCACTTCTATTCAAAAGAGGGGAAATCGACGTAGAGAATTCTCTCTTGCGACATTCGCCCCTTCACCATATAGAGCTTGAAGTATGCTCTTTTCGGGCAAAGTATGCTCTTTTTCGTGAGAGGGACTACCCGGATTGGCGAACAAACGTTGAATGAAGAAGAAGAAGAAGCATAAAGATAAAATTGGAAAAAAAAATTGCACGGGGAAGCATATATGTATGCTTATATACGTAGACAATTTTGAAACTCTTTTTAAAAATTCTAGAAGCAAGGGGCGATTCAAATATGACGTCCACTACTTTTTTGGATTTCATGACCCCCTCCTCCCCCTCTGTCACGCTTTTTTGTATACCTAGTACATGTACTGTCACAACATCTTGGACCCCCTCCCCCCCTATAACCTGTGACATCATTGTTGAACGACCCCCAATTTAAATATAAACGGTTGGCAGTGCGGGGTCGGAAATTTCTTATACTGTGTATAAAAGTGCAATATCCCAAATAAAATTTTTAATCAAAATGATGTAGTTGCGGTTACACTAAAGACATACTGGTGGTATAAGTATCATGGTACAAGAATCTTGAAATGATTACCATACCAATTATTGTCTTTATTCAAGATAGTCTTGGAATAATCTTTTTTGTCCTCTTGTACCATGGTATGTGCATGTGTGTCTTTAGTATTAGCGGCAGTTTATGCAACGTTTGTTCGCCAATAGACGAATCCAAGTAAAAATAAGAAGAAGACACACGACGGTGTTAACTTTGACTGATCCTTCAGCGCAGCATAGGAAGATCATTTTAAAATGCTTATAATAAATTCTAGACAAATTGTAATTAAAATCTGATTGATGTATGATACGGAAAAAGTTCCGAAGTTTATGATAGATACATTTTTGAAAAATATACAAAAAAAATGAGATAAGCTTCCAAATAAGTACCTGAGAACTTTTTCCTTATCGTACATCAATCAGATTTTAATTACAATTTGTCTAGAATTTATTATAAGCAATTTAAAATGATCCTCCTATGCTGCGCTGTAGGATCTGTCAAAGTTAACACCGTCGTGTGTCTTCTTCTTATTTTTACTTGGATTCGTCTATAATCATATTAACTGTAGGGTCTTTTCTTTACGTGTATAATAATATCTCGAGAATCACAATACGTAATATTTTAACAGGCCCAAAAAAGGTTTTTCATTACGCAGCCCTGTGTTTTTGACAGTCCGTCACTTTGAAAGTCATTTTTGTTTATGCTGTCTCGCACTTTATTACTAAAATTGTAAAATTCAATTTAATTAAAAATTACATAGAATTTTAAGCCGGAGACGGAGTTTTGGTTGGTATGTGGACGTGGAATCTGGATTTTTTCATGCTGCTTGTTGTACAAATCGAGCTACAAATGTCAACCCACTACAGGTACTAGAATGTTTTGATAAAGACGAAGTGCAAAAGATTACATCAGATTATCTAATGAATTCATAATATTTAATATCTATACCTATTAGGTGAAATTACAGCTTCGGCAAGTTTTGCTGTATTCGGTTTTCGTAGATCTAACGCTTGAGAAAATATAATCTATATATGTTTTTGTAAACATACAAAATTGAGAACAATCTGGTCCTAAGAAACCCTCTGATAATGATAGAACAAAACCTTCCAAAGTTGTAATTTTCCCTATAGATTTTTAGACATCTTTGTGAAAAGTGTACATTCCAATAGCTGAAATGAATGAGACAATGCATCTCCGAAAACATTTCCGCCGTGAAACTACAATTCAACTCAATTCTTTCACTACAGACATGTGAATTAATGTATCGAGACTTGAGAGTCATGAAAACTCATAATTCTCATTTGGAATTTTTATAAGATCATGTGCGTTTATTATGCTGTATTTGAGATAAAGGTTTTTTCTTTATTAAGGTATTCTTTACATTAAGATTTAGTTCAACACCAAATATAGGTATATGGTGTAAAATAAGCTGTTATATATTGAAGAATAATTAAAATATAGCCACGTCCAGAGATAGCGAGTTTGATTCTTGTTCCGATCTAGAATGTTTTCGGGCAGGAACTATTCTCGACACCCTGAGCAGTGAGCATAGGGTTTCCATTGACCTTGCTACACAAGATACATAGTCATGCAATTGGCCGGTATTGAAAAAACTTTCAAGGCCAATAGAATACTATGTTGAAATGCAGGAAAAGTTTCCATATGGAATGTAGACCCATTTAAGAAGAAGATAATGATACATAGAAACAATACATTTATAACCACACTTAATAGCGGTAACTGATCTTCTTTTTTGACATTACATCCCCAGTAAGACATTGCAGTCCCACAGTATTCATTATGCACTTTTATATTTATTAATAGCGATAGCGAGCTTCCTAATCCTTACTCGGTATTGAAAAGACCATTGAGTAAGAGAGGTAAATTTTTGAAATTAGTAAGGAGAAACTGATCAAAGCAGTTTGGGTTTCGCATCGAGTTAAAGAACACATCGAGTTACAGAACATCGAGTAAGGGAAAGTTGACTGTAGTTTATCATGAGGCTAGCACGATGATATTCATTCAGGCCCTCAGCGACCATGTTCATTTTTTTTACTAATTTTATTTGCTAATTATCTAATACATGCATTCATTTCTTAGACTAGGTTTTCCGTGTTTTCTTAACACTATCATCCTTATTTGCTATGTTACATTTTGAGTTATTATTAATATATTTCAATTGCCTCTGGCAGTTAGGAATTTTCCTCTGGTTGAATTGAACCATGTAGGAATTACAATGTTTTTAATTTAAACTAAACTTAACCTAAATATAGTATAAATTAAGAGTACAAGGAGCTAATCGTGGCAATAGAAGATTGCAACGAATTTCGTCTAAAATTGAAAATTATTTTGATGGACATTTGTTGCAATGTCTCAATATTAGAAATTCTATGAAGTTCATTGGTACTATACCATGGAGGCAACTTCAGAATCATTTTCAAAATTTTATTTAGAGTTCTCTGGTATTCTTTCTGGTATTGCAGCAACTAGTCCATATTGGCACAGCATACAACATGGCTGGTCTAAAAATTTGTAAATAAAAGGTTTATTCTTAAGACAAAGTTTTGACCGATAACAAAGTAACAGGTCTGCAAACTACTTGTATGTTGTTTATAGAGCTACAAATTAGTTTGACTAGAGTTTAACAACCTCGACAATTTTGGATATTTTTTCCCCTGAAATTCACTCAAATTCACCGTAATGAAATTCTGAAATAAGTAGGGTATACAAATCATTTGAGAAACAGGAATTCAAAGTAAAGCATGCAGCATTTTTTAAATAATCTACTTGAATTTTAATTGGCTGTTAATCTTCTACACTGATGAAATCTCCGCTGAATCAATTTCGATGCATACGAAAGTGGATAATTGTCGGTCCTGTCAACACCGATTAAAGAATATTGAGCTCTGGGGATCACGCCTGCTAGGTTACCTTCTACAATTCGGTAACCCTTGAGTCTATGGAAACTTACTTCCACTGTGATGGGAGGAAAAACCTCGACTGAGAGAAACAAAACCTCCTTTACTTGTTTTGTTACCCTGCTTCCCCTCGAACCGCAAGATAAATGGGCATATTCTACGAGTGGAGTGACGTGAGATTGCTCGAATGACGTGAGAAGAGTCGTAAAGCCCCATTTGAATAACATGGTCACCTTACGTGAGAATTGCTAAAATCGACTCAGCTCACGTCACTTGACTCGTAGAATAAACCCAAAACTGTCTACTTGATTTCGTATGGCCATCAGCCGCGACGCACTTTCCCAAGCAGCACACATGTGGCATAGAGGTTTCTGCAATGTATTTATAACTGAATTCGGTTTCTTCCGTATTAACATGTATGACACCCATTATGGTTCACTAAAAATTCAAAAAATATTTAACGATTGAAAAAGTAATTAAAATGTGACAAAAATAGCCAATATATGACAATAAGTGCAAAAACAGCTTTTTTCAAAAACAGCTCTGTCTAAAGCTGTAAACTATTTTTTAGAATTTTGGGTTGTTCTACAGAAATGCTCCAGATGTTAGAATCTTTCATTTAAGGCTTGAGCACCATGACTTTTCGAACATACTGTTTTTTGGTACACCCTAATGTGTATGTACGTGTGTACGCAAAAAGTCTTGCTCACTTTTTTTACTCTTAACCTATGCTCTCGTAACAAGTTGCATTCGACTGGAAATCCTGTCATATTGTTTCCCATTGCAAATTGGCCAAATCGATGGGACCGGAAGCTAGGGTAACCGTACCCTTAGTGGAGGTAGCACCAATAGTGGAGGTAGTGGGGTTTTAATGAGATTTATCATATTTATAGACTTTACGATGGTTTCAGTTGATGCGTCGTGCTTTAAATATCCTTTTAAATGCAACTTACCTTAAGATTTCGCTTGATAAACTATTGAAAACAATGATTTTCCTTAACAAAATTGACTCCCTTGCACCTATAGTGGTGCAATTGTACCAATAGTGGCGAGTCTCATAAGAAACCAATGGATAGCACCACTATAGGAACCAAAATTAATTTTTACCGCCACTAAAGGAACAGTGTACCCATAGTGGTGCAAGCAATATTTGGTAATTGTTGATGTTAAATAACATCTATCTCATTTTTGTTATCAAATTTATTAGTTTATCTATTGATTAAGATAATAAAGCAGTAAATTTCCCATAATTATCCATTTTTAAAAAATATTTGCTTTTGTGGATCTACTAATACCTCCACTATTGGTACCGTTACCCTATTACCTACACAGATAGAAAAATCTACTGAAATGTACGCTAAGAATCATGCACATAAATGGAACACTATTATAAGCGTAATTCCACACGGGATATAGCCTAAATGTATATAATATTTGACGTGAATCGTCAATATTGCATACAAGTTGTAAGCAATCTTGTTAGGAAGAGCAGCGTTTCAGCGTAGAATGGCGTAAATTTCTACTTGTTAAGTTTTACGCGCTGTTTATTTTTCATTATTTTTTTCTGTGTATTACCTATGCTATTACAGTCAAACCTCCATGAGTCGATATTGAAGGGACCATCGACTCATGGAAATATCGACATGTGGAATAGGAAATGTTTGGAAATCTGTTTGAAGGGACCATCACAGTAACCCAGAAAATATTTTTTAATATGGGATAATTTGCTTCCATGAGTCGATATCGAGTCATAGAACATCGACTCATGGAGGTTTGACTGTACCAAAATACATTTTTTTTACACAAAATACGCGTTAAAATTCTCGATCCAGTTTCGTGTACTTACCCTTAACGCAACAAGTTGCTTTCGACGGAGAATATTGCCTATTGTTTTCTATTGAAAATTGGCAGGATACGAGTATGGAATCGGCCATAGTTATAACTAAAGCTTATACTTTTCTTATGTTTGATTTACCTTACGCATCGCACGAGAAAGTTGCTTTCACCGCTAGGTGGATTAATCTGGTGTTTTTTCTTTACTTTCAACCTCAACCAAAACGTGCACTTATTTATGTAACATGAACTGATTACGTTTTGCAGAGCAACATGATATACCCAAAAACCAGCTACTAGTTGCAACACTTCAAGACGCCGAGATAATATCACCAATTATGCAGCCAGTTAATATTGACTCCAATTATTTGAAATTCATACCCAACCAACAAGTATCTGTTCCGGATCCGATCGCTATGCAGCTTATGGCCGATGTAGAGCATCAAATCGTCGATCATCAACTACTTTCAATGCCGTTGTTGATTGCTGAGGAAAATTCACCGACGGAAGCCCAAGAGGATGATAAAGCAGGTGATCAACAACAGGCGAATATCGAACATCAGATGGACAATGAGCAATCAGTAGAGAGTGAAATACCGGCTGATGGACAGCAACTCTTGCATCGTGAAGAGCATAGAACAGCGGAAAATCAAGAGTTTGATGAAAATCAGTCCCCTAATACAAATCAGAAACAACAACAGAATACAGATATCGAATTGCAAAAAAGTTCCAAAAAGCACGCATCATCCGAAATGAAATTTCGTTTTTTCGAAATTAATTGGAATAAGATAAGCGACAGTATAATCAAGAAGCTAACCAACATACAGCAGTTTAAAACCAATCATCAAGACGATCCCATTCCAGCATCACTACGATTGACCAAAACTGATACCACGAGTTTGGTAAACAACATAGTTGATCAGTTGCGTATTATCGATTCGGAAATCAAAGCAAATGTGATGGAAGTGGTAGCTAGACAGTTGTTGTCTAAATATCCGTGTCTCGAGCTTGTAGACGACGATGGGTGTGGAAATGGTATGAGTTATGTGATTTTCAAACATAAGATGATAAATCACAACAATTACCTCAATCGTTTCAAAGATTCCTCTGAACAGAAAGATACAGCTAACCATAAGGGTCGTAACGTAAGAGCTGGAACTCTGAAAGTTTATTGGTCAACTACAAAAAAAGATTGCGAAAAGGATATTTTGTCAAAACTTCGCCGTGACGAACCTGAGCTTCTAACGAATGAGCTTCTTGCGGCATCTCAAGCGTATATAAGATACCAGCTGAGCGAAAGTAAACATCTTGGCAACTTGCTGGCCGAGTATCCTGTGTTCAGAAGGAGAAGTTTGCTTAATTATCATTTTGTTCAAGCAACAGGCGTTAACGTTGACGATCTGCGCAAGTATTACTGCATGAAACGTGCGAAAATAATCAGTTATTCAAGCACTTCCGATCGAAACATTTCAAAATTGAGTAACGAGTGCTGCGATTTGGAAATATTTGGATACCTGGCCAGACTTGTGGGAGAGAACATAAATGATTTGATTTTGAAGAAAGAGGTAAGTTCGTCAAATGTTTATAAGATGAATACTTCCTTTTATTGTATTATACTACACATAGGCAAAGCTCGATATTTGCAACGTTTTGCCATTCTCGTACGCTAAGTACGTATATTTGTTCTAATCGATCGATGCGTTTGCTATTAATTTATTCTGTATATTCGATATTCGTATCTCATAATTATTATTATTCTAGATTGGAACACGCATCGATGAAATTCATTTGGAATCAACGGGTCCTTTGGTGGTATCTGTAGGTAAGACACCTTGTAAACCCTTCAGTAATCGGATACTTCCTACCTAAGTAGCAAACACCGCTTCACTTGTGCTGTTGTGAATATTACAGTTAAGCTTATCTCTTTCCGCTCCTTACGGCGCTAAGTAGTCATTTGTGTTCATTAGTCATCAACAGACAGACTACAAATCTCGGGTACTTATTCAAAAGGAAGTATGTGATTTTGTAAACACAGATTTAAACGTAGATTTGTCCAATCTGATGGCCATCCCACGCAAACCAACACCACTAACAGGTAGCCGAAGGCTTCCCCTACCTTTCTGTCGTGATGGTTTGCGTGGGAGTGTTATCAGATTGGACAAATCGACGTTTGAATCTTTGTTTACAAAATCACATACGTCCTTTTAAATAAGTACCCGAGAAATTCTAATCTAGTGTTAACTGGATTCGGTAACTGCAATGAAATGTAATAGGTGTGGCGAGCGGTACTTGCTGTACTTTATTTATATTTGACGTTAATTAACAACTTTTTGACGCCATTATTCATCTCTTTTTACAGATTTGGGAGAAAAAGCCTACATGTATTACGTATATGCAGATCATACTCGAGTTACGGAAGGCACCAAGGACATAATTTGTGCAATGCAGGATATTATGTGCACGTACTACGTTCACAATTATAAGTACCTGAAACCAGTATCAAAACTCCTGGAGCTGATTCAACAATATTTTTTGAAAATAACACCTTCTACTGCTTCAAAATCGAATGCCTACCGTGTTGGCAACCAACAACGTGTTGTACGGCGAGTGATCGATGCCCTGGCGAAGCATGAATGTGATGCTAGTGGTTCAAAATAGCGTTTGCGAAAAAATTGATGTGAATGTTGGTAATTCGATTAAATGATAAATGTATAAACTATAAGAGAGAAACTAAAATTGCGTTAAAATTTGGTTAGGTGAATCGGAATGAACGGAATGTATGAATGTATTTCTTTGATGATATATTAATGAGATGAACTGTAGTGTAAGATAAAGCTAAAAATAGCGATGATGGAAAGGAATGAAAGTGAAGATTATTTACCAAGCGAATACGTTGTTATATTATATGAATAAGAATCAGGATAGAATGTATGAGGTATAAAATAAGATAAAATGACAAAAATTATTTAAAAAAAGGCATACAAAGATATGAGCAAAACAGAGTAATAGATTGAATTTGCTTGATACATACTTTGCGATAAAAGCATAAAATACTTTAAGAAGTACAAGAAATATGTGGATATCTACTAGAAGAATAGAAATAAAAATATAAACAATGGTTTAATGGTATTGTTTAAATGTTTCTTTATAGTTATATTTCATACCTCATCACACAAGGAAACATAAGAATGATTAATTAGAAGTTTCTCTAAACAGTAATGCGTTGAAGTTAAAATAAAAATAAAAAAGAAATTATTAAAAAAAAAAATATACATAAAAGGACTTTTTGAATTATACAATGACATTGCAAAGCACCCTCGTGTTTGGCATAAACAAGAAAATGGGCAATCATGTTTCTGGCAAGCAAATATTCATTTTGATAAGTAAAGCCAAATCAAAGCTAAGAAATCAAATGCATCAATCAATTATTGTAATATACTTGTTTACACCAGATGGATAGGCCATTTTTAAAGTTTATGTCATTATTTATAGTCAAAAAATAGGTTACATGTGCTATCGTTGATGTTTCGATAAATTTGATAATAGGGTTACCGCTCCTTGAATTCATACCATGTACCCAAATCAATACCATTCTAAAACAAAGAACTGGTGCGCAAGATGTTGTATTTCTAATTTTTGTGTTTTTTCAGCAGTGAGCACGCCGGATAACAAAACACAATACAAATTGAGCCTAAATAGCCTGTTTTGCGAATGTTATTGATATAGGAGCATGTTATTAATAATGGAACAGATACCCTATTTATGCCTATTACTGTTCTTTACAGTGTCATCGAAGAACTTGCCTAATAATCAGTTAATTTATTATTTGACTGCTGTAATATCAATCAAAAACTTAGACTGATTTAAATGATAATCAACGAAATCACATGCGACCTATGCTGAAAGTATTCTATATAGCTGCTTTCACTAATTCGAAAGGCAAAAGGATGAAAACGGCCTATAGTGAGAAACAATAAAACCCTTCATGGTGAAGTACAGGAACGGTGATTTTAAAATGCGTGTATGAAATACCATACAAATTTAAATTAAAAACTAATGTACGAGGAAAATAGGAAGCTACTTAATAAACATTAGTTTTTAATTTTAAATCGTTCTGAAATCATCGCCCTATACCTCCGCATGGAAGATTCTTTTGTTTCACACCATCGGCCGTCTTTTTCTTCTTCTTGCCTCTCGAATTCATCAATTTGAATGATATACTACTATAAAACGTAAAATTACACGATGTCTTAATTTTCAACTAGCAGCGTGTAAAGTCGTAGCAACAGCAAGAACATGTAAATTTAAATGACATGTAAACTTTAAACATAGTTTATTATTACGCCAATTCTTGCATTCCCTTTATGTGCATGCTTTTTAACGTATTTTTAAATGAAATTTTCTAACTGTGTATCTTTAACCCTTATGCGGCCGACGGGGTACCCGTGTTCCTTTTTCAAATTCAAGTGGTGATATTTCAATGATTTTTTATAGCTGAAAGCTGAAACTCGGTGACATCTAAGAACTCCATAAAATGTAGCATCTGTGAGAAAATCACGTTGATAGAGTGAGGAGGGACGTGGGGAGGGGCATCTGATTTTTTTACCACGTGGATGGCCGACAGGGTACGTGTTCCCATAAATTGATATTTTCATAACTTTAACAATTTTCAACCGATTTAGATAATTTTGACAGTTTTGGAAACAGAAACTTATATACTTTTTGCCCATTGTCAAGGTTTACAGCTTTTATCCATGGTTATTCAAGAAATCTTTGAAGTAAGGCTTTAGAGTCTACACACGTAACCGAAGGACTATCAACCAGTTTCAAATATATTACATGCTCATTGCGCTTCTTAGAATAGTCGGTGTTCACAGTATATATTCTGGGTCTCCAAAAACCCCTGGAGTAAGGCCTAAGTCATCCAAAAAATCACTGGAATAAGATCTTATGGGCTGCTAACGTAACCAAAAGTCTACCGTGTAAATTCAAAAACGGTACATGCTCTTTAAGGTGCTTAGCATATAATGCTTTCACAGTATAAGTTCCGGATCATTTGCATTCCAAGTAGTTCTTGTTGCTGTCATTGATTCCAGGTGGTCTACGAACTCCATGCAGTCAAGGTCTTCGAATCAATCTCCGTAATGGAGACAGTTAACGAAGAATAAACAGGTTGCGTGACCCCTTCTTGGTATATGTTTGTATTCTAAGTAGTTCTTGTTGTTATCGTGGGCTCCAGGTAGTCTACGAACTCCATAGAGTCAAGATCTGTGGATCAACCTCAGTAACGGAGGCAGTTATTGAATAATAAAGAAGTTGTGTGACCCCTTCTTGGTATATGTTTGAATTCCAAGTAGTTCCTGTTGTTGTCGTGAGTTCCAGGTAGTATACGAACTCCACACAGTCAAGGTCTTCGAATCAATCTCCGTAATGGAGGCAGTTTTTGAAGAATAAACAAGTTGTGTGACCCCTTCTTGGCATATGTTTGTATTCCAAGTAGTTCTGGTTGTTGCCTTGGGCTCTAGGTAGTCTACAAACTGCATAGATTCAAGGTCGGTGGATCAACCTCCGTAATGGAGGCAGTTATTGAAGAATAAACATGTTTTGTGACCCCTCTTTGGCATATGTTTGTATTTCATGTAGTTCTTGTTTTTGTCGTGAGTTCCAGGTAGTCTACGAACTCCATACAGTCAAGGTCTTCGGATCAATCTCCGTAATGGAGGCGTTTATCAAAGAATAAACAAGTTGCGTGACCCCTTCTTGGTATATGTTTGTATTTCATGTAGTTCTTGTTGTTGTCGAGAGTTCCAGGTGGTCTACAAACTCCATACAGTCAAGATCTTCGGATCAATCTCCGTAATGGAGGCAGTTATCGAAGAATAAACAAGTTGCGTGACCCCTTCTTGGTATATCTGTGTATTCCAAGTAGTTCTTGTTGTTGTCGAGGACTCCAGGTAGTCTACGAACTCCATAGAGTCAAGGTCTGGGGATCGACCTCGGTAACGGAGGCAGCGTTTGAAGAATAAACAAGTTTTGTGACCTCTTCTTGATATATGTTTGTATTCCATTGTCGTTGGCTCCAGGTAGTCTACGTACTCCATAGATTCAGGGTCGGTAGATCAACCTCCGTACTCGAGGCAGTTATTGAAGAATAAACAAGTTGTGTGACCCCTTCTTGATATATGTTTGTATTCCAAGTAGTTCTTGTTGTTGTCGTTGGCTCCAGGTAGTCTACGAACTCCATAGATTCAAGGTCTGTGGATCAACCTCCGTAATGGAGGCAGTTATTGAAGAATAAACAAGTTATGTGACCTCTTCTTGGTATATGTTTGTATTTCATGTAGTTCTTGTTGTTGTCGTGAGTTCCAGGTAGTCTACGAACTCCATAGAGTCAAGGTATGGGATATAACCTTGGTAACGGTGGCAGTTATTGAAGAATAAAAAAGTTGTGTGACGCCTTCATGATATTTGTTTGTATTCTAAGTAGTTCTTGTTGTCATTGGTTCCAGGTAGTCTACGAACTCCATAGAGTCAAGGTGGGTGGATCAATCTTCGTAATTGAGGCAGTTATTGAAGAATAAACAAGTTTTGTGACCCCTTCTTGGTATATGTTTGTATTCCAAGTAGTTCTTGTTGTCGTGGGCTCCAGGTAGTCTACGAACTCCATACAGTCAAGTTCTGCGGATAAACCTCCGTAATGGAGGCAGTTATTGAATAATAAACAAGTTGTGTGACCCCTTCTTGGTATATGTTTGTATTCCATGTAGTTCTTGTTGTTGTCGTGAGTTCCAGGTAGTCTACGAACTCCATACAGTCAAGATCTTCGGATCAATCTCCGTAATGGAGGCAGTTATCGAAGAATAAACAAGTTGCGTGACCCCTTCTTGGTATATCTGTGTATTCCAAGTAGTTCTTGTTGTTGTCGAGGACTCCAGGTAGTCTACGAACTCCATAGAGTCAAGGTCTGGGGATCGACCTCGGTAACGGAAGCAGCGTTTGAAGAATAAACAAGTTTTGTGACCCCTTCTTGTTATATGTTTGTATTCCATTGTCGTTGGCTCCAGGTAGTCTACGTACTCCATAGATTCAGGGTCGGTGGATCAACATCCGTACTCGAGGCAGTTATTGAAGAATAAACAAGTTGTGTGACCCCTTCTTGATATAAGTTTGAATTCCAAGTAGTTCTTGTTGTTGTCGTTGGCTCCAGGTAGTCTACGAACTCCATAGATTCAGGGTCGGTGGATCAACCTCCGTACTCGAGGCAATTATTGAAGAATAAACAAGTTGTGTGACCCCTTCTTGATATATGTTTGTATTCCAAGTAGTTCTTGTTGTTGTCGTTGGCTCCAGGTAGTCTACGAACTCCATAGATTCAAGGTCTGTGGATCAACCTCCGTAATGGAGGCAGTTATTGAAGAATAAACAAGTTGTGTGACCTCTTCTTGGTATATGTTTGTATTTCATGTAGTTCTTGTTGTTGTCGTGAGTTCCAGGTAGTCTACGAATTCCATAGAGTCAAGGTATGGGATATAACCTTGGTAACGGTGGCAGTTATTGAAGAATAAAAAAGTTGTGTGACGCCTTCATGATATTTGTTTGTATTCTAAGTAGTTCTTGTTGTCATTGGTTCCAGGTAGTCTACGAACTCCATAGAGTCAAGGTGGGTGGATCAATCTTCGTAATTGAGGCAGTTATTGAAGAATATACAAGTTGTGTGACCCCTTCTTGGTATATGTTTGTATTCCAAGTAATTCTTGTTGTTGTAATTGGTTCCAGGTAGTCTACAAACTCCATAAATTCAAGTTCTGTGGATCAACCTCCGTAATGGAGGCAGTTATTGAATAATAAACAAGTTGTGTGACCCCTTCTTGGTATATGTTTGTATTCCATGTAGTTCTTGTTGTTGTCGTGAGTTCCAGGTAGTCTACGAACTCCATAGAGTCAAGGTCGGTGGATCAACCTCCGTAACGGATGCAGTTATTGAAGAACAACTGGGAGGGACGGAAGGTAGCGGTTTTCCTCCAATAACTTTTCCGAATTTAATCTATCACATGTTGTGCATATGCATAATCGAGTTTCAGACAAATTAATTAATTTCCACTCCGGGTGGCTCAATACCCGGAACATAGGCAATTAACTTTGAATGTACTGAACTTGAAAGGCGATCCCTCTTCGCTTATGTGGTCGGGTTGGGATCTGACGACCAACTGGCACAATCTCACACAACCCTACTTCATCGAGCGCCGTTGGTGATGAAGCAAGTGTGTAGGAGCCAGATAATACTAAATACTCATCTTACGTGGTTGTTCTGAGTTAGTTCTGAGAATGTATTGCGAGAGTTCGCCTACATGCCCGGTGCTGTAAATTTGGTTTCATCAGTACCCGCCAAGCTGCGGAGGACGACGGAGGTCCTTCGTAGCTTAGTAGGGAAAACACCTCTCTAGCGTACTGGTTTCGTGGGATCAAACGCCACCGATGTTCTGTAGATCAATCTCCGTAATGCTTGGAAGACCATAAATATATGCAATGGACGTATTCTATTATATGTACCACTAAGGGCATGTAACACTTTTGAAAAAATCTGAAAGATCTTTGGTTACGCGTGTAGATCTTAAGGCCTTTTCTAGGGTTTTCTTGGATAACCATGAACATATGCAATAAAGGCGTTCTATTCTATGTACCACAAAGGGCATGTACCAGTTTTGAAACAATCTAAAAGATCTCTGGTTACGCGTGTAGACCTGAAGGCCTTTTCCAGGGTTTTCTTGGATGACCATGAACATATGCAATGAAGGCGCCAGAGGACTTATCCGAGAGATTTCTTCGATAGCGCAGAACATATGTAGTGATCACATTTGATTTCAAGATGCGCAAAGAGCATGTACCACTTTTGAGACAAGTCCATAGACCCATGGTTACGAGTGTAGACCTTAAGCCCTTACTCCAGAGATTTCTTGGATGAGTCGGTACATATACTGTGAACGCATTCTATGCTAAGTACCACAAAGAGCATGTACCGTATTTGAATTTGCATTATGTGCCTTTGGTTACGCGAGTAGATCTTTAGGCTTTACTCCAGAGATTTCTCGGATGACTAAGACCTCATTTCAGGGATTTTTCATTACCCGAAGCATATACTGTGAACACCTTCAATTCTAAGAAGCGCAAAGAGCTTGTAGCATATTTGAAACTGGTTGAATAGCCTTTGGTTACGCGTGTAGACTCTTAAGCCTTACTTCAAAGATTTCTTGTATATCCATGGGCATAAGCTGTAAACCTTGACAATGGGCAAAAAGTATATGAGTTTCTGTTTCCAAAACTGTCAAAATTATCCAAATCGGTTGGAAATTGTTGAAGTTATGAGAATATCAATTTATGGGAACACGGGTACCCTGTCGGCCATCCACGTGTGTTTTTTTTGTTGGCCGCATAAGGGTTAACTATTTTATCCTAGTTTTTCAAAAGTGATCCAACTCAATATTTAAGACGACAGACTCAGAGTGTAACCCGAGCAGCACACATGTTGCACAAAAGTGTTTGTGACCCTTATGTAACCAAATTTAGTTACATTTGAGTAGACCAAATCGGTCTAGATTGTGCTGCTAGGGAAATGTAATCAGATATAATTAGATCAGTACAACTTTGTCAAAGAGGCAAAGCTGTGGCGACTCCTAGGGTCCTTGGCCTTGTGAAGTCTTTTAGAGCGCTTCTTTCTTATAAAGAGTAAAGAAGGTTCTAAGAAAAACAAAATGCAACATTTAGTAGGATTTTTTTAGGAAAACTTTTTCAGAGGATTGAAGATACTCCACACAACAATCAATATTCAAGGTTAAAAGACTATTATTCTTCCATTTACTTCCACTATTCACTTTTTATGTATCAACAACCAGATACGTATTTCGTTTCCTACTTGGAAACTTCTTCAGTGTCGATAACAAACACTGAAGAAGTTTCCAAGTAGGAAACGAAATACGTATCTGGTTGTTGATACATAAAAAGTGAATAGTGGAAGTAAATGGAAGAATAATAGTCTTTTAACCTTGTAGCATTTCCTCTAAGACGCTCTAAAATAATTAAGTCAATATTCGGCGAATCATCGAAATATAAATACAGTCCCTAAGATTTGAATTTAAATTTTGTGATATTCTTTGACTATTTGCACAATATGAGTGCGGAATCGATCGTGTTGCTGCTGGTCACGGGATGGCAGCTAGTCCGGGAGAACGCGAAGTGGAAAAAAGTCTGCCTCGCAGAGCAGAAATTTGTTTAATCAGTGTGCAATCGATCGTGTTGATGCTGATCACGCCAGTTAGTGCGGAAGCACGTGAAGTGATGAAATTGTAGTAACTTACTTAATTTTGCTTTGGATTGATTTGAAACACAGTTTGCGTCTTAGAGTTTTCAAAATATCTTCGTTTACAATGCATTTTTAGTCGCTTTAGTCGCTAACTTTCCGACTATCCAACGATTCCTTTCCCGTGGTGCTCACGGAGATGCAGAGCATTCATCGGAGTCATAACAATGAGTGTCAAACTAATTTTCCTCTCCTAATCCTAAATTGACTGTAAGGACGTGACCGGCTCATACTGTCCATAACAGCTGTTTCTTGCACTCAATTGAAGCCGGTTGAGGATGAAAATTTGGCAAAAATTTTTGCATGCCTCACATGCACAAAGACATATACAAGTACAAACAGACATTAGCTCGGTTCGTCGAGCTGATTGTATATAAGACTATGCTGCCGTGAATCGTATATCTGTCCCATCCTAGCTGGGTTTCCTATTCATATGGAACAAATATGTCTCCGAACCTCCTTTAAAAAGGTTGAATTTGAAAGGAAATGATAGCCATTTGGTACAACTTTTTGTATGAGCAAGGGAAAATTATTTCTTTATACCAGGAAAAACTTTGCGATCACATGTCTGAAATACATATCTCTGTGCATTTAAAAAGGTACAGTTGCGAGCAAATGTAGGCTATTAACAATTCTATATCTGCGTATACGCCTGGCAATTATATACCTGCTGTTCACTCTTCGCTTAACTCCACACGCGGCGTAGACTGTGGCCACGGAAAACTGGGGAACTCGGACACTGTTACTAATGAAAAGGAAAAGATCCGACTGCTGTAAATGAAAGGACCGTATCGTGCGGTGGTCAAAAGCCAACTGGCTATTTATTCTCAATCATCTCGATCAGTTCGGGTCAGCACATACATATAACACACTCAGAGCAAATATAGAAATTTTCTTTGGAGAAACTCTACACAAAAAACATCGATTTTTATAATAGTGACTACATGTATATATTTGGACGACATCTAGCACTCAACATACTGCCCCCATTGAAATTGGCACATTTCAATCTCATCTTTCGTCGTCGTTATCGCCTTCATGGAGGCCTTTGTCCGGCTGCACGTTGTTTTCATCGATTGGTATCAAGCACAGCTTCGTAATGGGCCTTCGAACGAGCTTGCCTCCTGATTGCACATCTGCTACCCGTACCCATCCATCTGCACCTAAGAATACATGCTCGATCCTACCGATCTTCCAGGCCATGGGTGGCTGATTGTCTTCTCGGATTATAACTAGTTGTCCAGGGATCACAGGTAACGATTTGGTCCATTTGTTCCGGTGCTGCAATGTCGTGATGTAATCGTTCGACCAACGAGCCCAGAAATGTTGTACCATCTGAGAATGACGCTGCCAACGAGAAAGAGTGGTCTGCTTACGGTCGGTTAGATCAGGCTCTGCGATATCGGTCAGGGGGCGTCCCACCAAAAAGTGACCAGGAGTAAGAGGGCTGACGTCACAAGGGTCTTCTGATAACGCAGTGATGGGTCGTGAATTTAGGAGGGCTTCAATACGAGTGAGCACAGTAGTGTACTCTTCGAAAGTCATATTGGCAGTTCCAGTAATGCGCTTCAAGTGGTATTTGGCCGAACGTACTCCGGCTTCCCACAATCCGCCGAAGTGTGGGGCAGAAGGTGGAATCATGTGCCATTCGATCACTGATTTGACACAAAAATTGTGCAGCCCGGTTTTCAGCTGCTGGGACTGGAACATCTTGTACATCTCTCTCAGCTTGTTCTTACTACCGACAAAGTTAAGACCGTTATCGGAAAAAAGTTTGGCGCATTTTCCCCTACGTGATATGAATCGTTGAAGTGCCGCTATAAAAGCGTCGGCGGTCAAATCTCCCACAAGCTCCAAATGTATCGCTCGGGTCGCGAAGCATACGAACACCGCTACATATGCCTTGTAGGTGACGGTGGATCGCTTGTTGTGCTGACGGATGTAAATTGGCCCACAAAAATCCACCCCAGTGTTGAGGAAAGGGTAGCTTCCTTCCAACCGATATTTCGGTAGATCGCCCATCAACTGTTGCATTGGAACTGGTTTCGCTTTAAAGCAGGTGACACATTTGCGGATGACTCGTCGTACCGAACTGCGACCATGTAGAACCCAGAATCGTCGTCGTAGAGCTGCAAGTAACATTTGCTGCGGAGCATGCAGCATTTCGACGTGGTACGATCTGATAAGGGCCAGTGTGAACGGATGCCCAGGCGGTAGTACCATGGGGTGCTTCTGATCCACAGGGAGAGTGGCATGACGGATTCTCCCACCAACGCGCAACACGGTGAAGCGAGACTCTTCTAGGAACACAGAAAATGTGATTAATTTGCTTTTACTGTGAATTACCTTTCCAAATTGTAGGCGCTTGAAGTCATCTGTAAAGGCTTCTCTCTGGGTAATGCTGGTCAGGGCAACTGTTGATTGTTGCAGCTCGAGGACGCTTAGCTCTCCGTATCGATGTTCTCTTTTGCTACCAAGTCGAATGAATCGTAAAATCCATGCCATTTTCTGTTGCATTTATCTGAACTCACTTTCAATCTCGAACAGCCGGAACAGTACAGGAGGATCAGTGACTGTGAGGTTGATTATACTATTTTTCGTTTCCGGGAGCTGCTCTGCGGGTGTGTTTTGGACTTGACACGGCCATTGCTTGTCGACATTGCACAGAAACGGTGGCCCTTTCCACCATTTTTCACAGCTTCTTATTTCACTTGGTAATAGTCCCCGGGATAGGACATCTGCAGGGTTGTCGAGAGTGTTGACGTATCTCCATTCCATGTTGTGCGTCAAATTTTGGATTTCGATGACGCGATTGCAGACGAAGATTTTCAGTCTGCCTGGGTCGGTCCTGATCCAAGATAGAACGGTGGTGGAATCGGACCAGAGGGTAATTCTAGAAAAGGATATGCTCAAATTTTGCGTTATATTAGAAATCAATCGTGCAAGTACAAGCGCACCACACAGTTCAAGGCGTGCGGTAGTCGGTTTGGCGTTTTGGTGGGTTGGATCTCGAGACTTAGAGGTAAGCAAAATAACCGAACATTCGTGTCTATCATCCATCGATCGAATGTAAGCGCATGCACCGTAGCCCAGATCGGATGCATCGCAAAAACCGTGCAGTTCAATTAGTGGCGATGAATTGTACGGAAGCACACAGCGAGGTATGGAAATTTCGCCCATATGGATGATTTGATTCCGGAAACTCTCCCAGGACACAGTTTCTTCGTTGTTCAGAATTTCATCCCAATCGACTTTGAGGTGCCACAGCCTTTGCAGTCTCACCTTTGCCAAGAATATCAATGGACCGAGTAATCCTAATGGATCATATAATTTTGCTATGTCCGAATAAACCGATCGTTTCGTCGGCTGACCAGTGTGAAACTGAATCTCGTGTAGTTTGGTAATAAATACATCGTTACGGGGTTGCCAGGTTAGTCCTAATGCTCGCGTAGTCGTCTCGTCTTCAAAAAATACCACTTGTTCAGCGCTTGAATTGGGAACAGATTGCAGAACCGCCGGATGGTTAGACGCCCATTTATGAAGCACAAATCCTCCGACTGCCATCATCTCACGGAATTCTGATTGCATTGCCAGCGCTTCTTCTAGTGTATCAGCTCCACTCAACAAATCGTCCATGTTATAATCTTCGGTTCCCGCCTTTGACGCCAAGGGGAAACGCTCGCTCTCGTCTTCGCATAGTTGTTTCAGCACACGTGTCGCTAGAAAGGGCGCACAAGCAGTGCCATAGGTGACGGTTGCCAATTGATACACCTCCAAAACACTTCCGGATGAGGACGCCAAAAAACCTGCTGCCATTTGCGATCTTGTACCCGTATAATGATCTGTCGAAACATCTGGGTGATATCAGCAGTGAATGCGATTTTCGGAATTCTGAATCGCAAAACAGTGTCTGCCAACTTTCGTTGTATTACTGGGCCAACATAGAGATGATCGTTCAAAGATGTTCCTCTCGTGGTAACAGCGGACGCATCAAAAACCACCCGCGTCTTCGTAGTAGTGCTTGTCGGGTTGAACACTGCATGATGCGGCATAAAGTACGCGCCGTCGGTCTCTTCGTTTATCTTGATCATATGCTCTTGCTCGTGGTAATCTGCCATAAATTCTCTGTACTGATCATAAACGGTTGGATTGAAGATCAACCTTCGCTCAACTTGCACGAATCTACGTAATGCCATTGATTCACTGTCACCTAGTTCCGCAATATCGTTCTTGACTGGTAGTCCTACCTCATATCGCCCATTCGGAAGCCTCCGACATGTTTCCTTGAAGCTCCGTTCTGCAGCTTGCTCATCTTCAGTCAAATGTCTTGACTCGGGAATGGATTCCGCTTCCCAAAATTTTGCTATCTGCTCGCTCAATGCCTCATTGGTCACAACTGCGCATATATTCGAGGAAGATTGCTCTGCTTCCTGCTCGTTTACTGCTCCGCCAAAAACCCAACCGAAAATAGTTTCTTTGCACCAAAACATGTGATCATCTGGTATCAAGTATGTTTGACCGGTGAACAGTTCATTGAAAATTTGGATTCCCAGCAGCATATCGATTCGTCGCGATCGATTGAAGGAAGGGTCTGCCAAACTCATATTTGCTGGAATCCGATCGATATCTACCTGAAATGACCTTATTGGTAGATCGGTTGTGACTTTATTCATGACCAAAAATTCTAAATTGAACGAAGTACCATGCGTTAAGGAAGAGCGAATCGTTGCCCTGACCTTGCTTTTGATCAATTGTGATGACCCTGTGACACCAAGAATATTTACATTCGCTTTTGATCTGGGGAGCTTCAATACATTGACGAGTCGTGCTGCGATCAAATTATGCATTGAACCACAATCAAGCAATATTCGGCATTCGATTGAGTTCCCATGAGTGTCTTCAATAAGCCCTACTGCTGTGTAGAGAACGTATTGGCATGATCGGGTGGTAGACGAAGAAACAGATCCAACAGACGAATTTATCGAGGATGTATTTTGCCTGGTAGGTACGCGTTGACCAGTACTAGTTTCGGGTGGATGGCGATTTTCATTTTCGGTGTACGATGAAGACGAATCGGAGTCGTGAAGCAGTGTGTGGTGTCGGCGTCCACATTTTCGACACGAGCTGCCCTTACATTCGTGCACAAAGTGCTTATTGCTGAAACAGTTCAAGCAAAGGCCAATGCTTTTGATTTTAGCAAAACGATCGTTGGCTGCCAGACTCAAAAATTGGTCGCATCGGTTTAAAAAATGTGCACCTTTACAGACGAAACAAGTTAAGTTACTGAAGGTGGGTTTTTTGGAACTTGTTTTTGCTGGGAAGGTTCTGACGACATGGGATCCAGATCGTTCAGGTTTAGAACGAGTCAATTGATTTGACACCATTTCTTTTCCATCTTGTTCGATGTTCTCCAAACAACGACAACGAGACTGTAGGAAATAAGGGTATGCGATAACTCACTTTTTTCCTTACGAAACGAAACGAAACGAAATTTAAAATGTCTATGTTGATTCGAAACGAAACGAATCGAAATATAGATTTACTTTCGAGACTTCGAAACGATACGAAATCAGGGTCCATTTAATTCGAAATTTTTCGAAACGAAACGAAATTTAAATTTTTTTCCGCGGAATTTTTATTAAATTGGTTTTACATTTTGTACGGAATTTCGATATCACTCAGTCTTTGCGACCAATAGATTTATAATAAGAGAAGAAGTAGTCTGTGATAAATCGCCTCGTTCCCGTTTATAGACCATTGGCGATTAGGCAATACCTCAGCATTTATACCGTTTTCAAATCGTGAAGCGTGTGCTCCCGAATCTGACCAATCAGTTCAGTTTAATATTAGTAAGTATGTAAAAATATAGAAATGGTGTGATTTTTCGTTCCAAATTTCGTTAAAAACCTTATTTCACTTGATAAGAAAATTATTTTGAGCTTTTTAGTGGAATGTTTTCACCTGTCATAAGACGAGTTTATACAATCCCATTGAATTCCACCACTTAATTGTATCTTGACAGATACGTATTTCGACCTCAAAAGTAAGGCCGTCTTCAGTGTCTCGTACTTGACTCGACTTATTTCACTTAATTATGTGATTATGCTGAAGCAAACTTCGTTTTGACTTATCAGCGTTGTTTCATAATGAGCCAACTCGAAATTAGAAAATGAAATACTCTGCCGTGCGTATACGTAGATAAAGAATTGGTAATAGCATACATTTGTAACTAGAAGAATCCTGAGAACCTTTGTAAAATGCACAAAAATATGTATTTCACAAATGTGACCGCAAAGTTTTTACGGCAGCAGTTTTCCACATATGAAATAATTTTCCCTTTCTCTTACAAAAAGTTGTATCAAAAGGCTATCATTCCTCCCAAATTAAAACTTTTTATAGGAGACTCGCCCATAGTTTGTGTATATCAGGAATGCAAAAACTGGTGCCAAATTTTCATCATCAACCGACTTCAATTAAGTCCAAGAAACAGCTGTTATGGTCAGTATGAGCTGAAAGCAATCATGAGTAAAGAACTCAGCAATTTTAATGATCATCCAACCTGTTCTGGATTTTAGTTTTTTTGCTAATTTCATGCAAAGATCTAGAAATTCCCACGACTTTAAAATGTTCCTTTCATATTGTGCAAATAGTCAAAGAAGAGCTTAGCTTAGTTAACTATCGTAGTTGCTGATCATTATTGGTCGAGAAACAGCAAATATGCACAGCTCACCAATTGTTTACACTCAATATTTTTTTCACGGTTGAAATCCTTTAATTCCTCGGTTAACCATAATTAATTTACCTCGGTTAATTTTCTTTGATTTTTTGTGATTTTTTTTCATAGGGTTAACTCATAGTTTCATTGACGCTAAAAATCGTAAATCGTGTAAAAAACCAACCGTGTTAAAAAGAACTGGGTGTAATATACTCTGGATAAAAAAAAAGTTATTCACTTGCTTCGGAGTTTCCAATTCATGGCCAATAATGATGCCGGTCATGTGTTTACACTTTACAGTCAATTTATCCCTTAGAGCCTTCTTAACTCTTAAAGTCTTAAGCGGTGCTTCCCCATGTCCTTAAACCTGGTTTGAGGAATAAGTGGAGGTTAAGAAATCGGTTATTAATTTATTTATTTATTTGTTAATTCAACGGACGTCAAATGGTCTAATTGAATAATTAATCTAGGTTTTACATATAACATACACAGAAAATAAACACTATTAACAATTTAAGTTACAATAACACATTTTCTGGCAACACGTAGCAAAAAACAAACAAAAATATAAGACTGTATATTGTAGATCATCATTTTATCCTAGTGGCTCCCAAACACTATCACGAAATTCTCTGTAGCAGAGTCCAGCTGGCCAAGTAGACGAACGTAGTGCAATCTCTTTAAGACGAACATTTATTCCAATCTTGAACGATACATATGGCATTGATGACACATCCTTCCAAACAGGTACAAGTAGTTTAACTGAAGCATCATCGGTACCCAGAGCATCTGCGACTAGTTTCAATATTTGTCGTTTAGTTACGTTATTTTTCACTCTCGTAAAAAACAACCAAAAACGATCGTTTGGAGATCTCTCTTCTACAATGCTGCTTGCGGTCTTTGTGCCTTGTCGAATTTCTGTTAGAGACAATAGTGATGACTCTGCAAGGGGACGGCTTTCATTGAGATCCAATGTTCCACTTGTTCCGACGTGAGTATTAGTGACATGCACGAGAGATTGGTTAATAGTAGCGATCTGTTGCTTTATTTCAGCTAATGCTTTATCAATACGAGTGATTTCGTTCGCACTCGGTTTTTGCGATTGATCTTCCAATACCGCAGGGGAATTACAACGATCATTTCGAGACTTGCGAATCGTATTAATGCATGCTGTACATAACCACCAGAAATTTGATTTTTGGCGATATTGGATCAAGTCATCGTGGCTCAAATTTACACACGCAGCGTGAAAAACATCCCTGCAGAATCCTTCACAACCAATACAATCTGAACCACATGCAATATCCTCTGCGCACAGTTTACATGTGGATTGCCGTTTTATAGTTGAATCTGAGCCCATGTTGAACGAACACACAGCAACGGTTTAGCTTCAGAACGGAATGCTTTGTCGACTATAGAACCGCTGCAGTACGGATTTATTATGCTTTTTTCGATGCAAGATCTCTAAGACATAAACTACGACGCGCGAAATAATTTTTTTCGATGATATACACGACGATACTGATAAAATTCACGGCATTAGAATGACTATCAACTTCAAGATTCACAACACGATACCTATAAAAGGCACTGAAAAAAGACTTCAAAGGGGCCCTAGGAATCCATAGCACGGCTTTGCATCTTTGACAAAGTTATACTGGTCTGATTCATATTTGGTTACATTTACACAAATAGGATAGAATAGTTAAAGATACTTTTAGTTTTCTATTAGATATTTCAAACAAAATACTATAGACGTTTTAAAGAAGAAAACTAAATACGTCGACAACAGAACGGGGTTATGTAGTAAGCATTTCAAACAGCAATGCGAGCAAAGGCGTAGGATTGCCAATCCGGAGATAGCGAGTTCGATTCTTGGTCTGGTCAAGGATGTTTTCGGGTTGGAAACATTCTCGACACCCTGGGCACAGTGTTTCCGTTTTCTTGCCACACAAGATACATACTCATGCAAAAGCGGACATAGAAAAGTTTTCAATTAATAACTGAGGAAGTGCTAATATAATACTAAGTTGAAAAGCAGATCAAGCTCCAGTTGGCATATAGAACCATTGAAGAAGAAGAAGTAAGCGTTAATAGAAAAATTTAGATAACATAAAGTTTTGAAAATAGTTTTATGATATAGTTCAGCGGCGCAGCCAAAATTTTTGAGAATATAAAGTGTGGTTTAAATTTAAAATTGGTTCAAAATTCCGCGGAATTCCGTTAAATTTCGTGAGAAGCTATTTTTTTTAGCGAAATTGTTGTAATTTTACGAAACGAAACGAAATGAAGAAATCAGATTTCGCCATGCTCAAATTCCGCGAAATTCCGCGGAATTTCGTTTCGAACCACCCGAAACGAAATTTTTCGAAATACCGCATATGCTTAGTAGGAAATCTAACATTTTTTCCCACGACGGCAGGGCATTGACAGTCAATTGCAGCTCAAAATCCTTTCGAGTGCGCGCATCAAGGCGAGTGCAGACCAGATGGATCAAAAATTGTTCCGAAAGGGGTTCTAATTTCAATTCAAGATTGGCCAAAGCTCGAATATTTCGTGTGACGTCATTCAATAAGCTTCGTAACGCAGAACCAGATTCGCGAGTAATTGGCTTTACCTGGAACAACTGGGCAATGTGCTTGTCCACCAGAATCCTTTTGTTCTCAAACTCAGAACAAAGCGCTTTCCAAAGAGACGCAAATGAGTCTTCTGGTGACTGAACATGGCGTGCTGCACCATCTTGTATGGCAGCCTTGAGGTAGAACAATTTCTCGCTTTCCGAAAGACCTTCACGACGTTTCACAAGGGCATTGAACTGATTTTTAAAACTGATCCAATCTTCCAACTGGCCATTGTATCGGGGAAGGGGGATATCCGGCAGTTTGGGATGAGGTACTTGGGGGGTTGGCTGCGATATTTGCGCGGTAACTGGCTTGGGTGGGTCAATCTCACGGAGTTTACTGCGAATAAGATGGCGGATCTCGTCGAGAGTGTCTTCAACTTGTTCACTGGTCATTTTCCACTCTTCTACCTCATCTTCTTTCAACAGTCCATAAAGCTTGGCCTCTGTCTCGTGGAAAAAAGAACGCATCTCATAAACTGACTGTAGCTTGTCTTCGAGAAGAGATTTGTCTTGCTTCTCGGAATCAAACGAACGCACATAAATTAACAGCTTTTTTGCACGGGACTCAATGCTGTCCATCATACGTGAATACGAGGACAAAAGGATTTTCTTCTCAGCGGCCATTGCTGGATAAGCTTCACTACCGGAAACAACGCACCCACTTGCACGATCTTACCTGATTTCTAATCTTACCGATTCCACCTAGGACCGACCTGGAAGGCATGAAAGGCATACATACATGCATCAGCGATCAAACCACGCGGCGATCTAGCTGGAACTGCTTATTATACACCACACCGCAGGCTTGACCAACACAGCACGATATCCACTCTCTGTACAATTTTTCTTGTCCGAAGACCACTTTTTCGATGAACACCTTTTGCAACCAAATCACTCAGTTAGTGTCCATTTGCTTTCAGATCACAATGTCCATGAAGACAATGCCAAGGTCCACAAAGGCATTCGAGGCTCAGTGCCCATTTCACATTCACACAGCACATGCACACTTGTCCGAGTTCCACGGTTTCCTGAGATCACTCTACGAGACCGTTTTTTGTCCAACACAGAGTCCACCGGTTACATCCGGTTCGAAGAACCACTTTTTTATGTTCACTCTTCGCTTAACTCCACACGCGGCGTAGACTGTGGCCACGGAAAACTGGGGAACTCGGACACTGTTACTAATGAAAAGGAAAAGATCCGACTGCAGTAAAATGAAAGGACCGTATCGTGCGGTGGTCAAAAGCCAACTGGCTATTTATTCTCAATCATCTCGATCAGTTTGGGTCAGCACATACATATAACACACTCAGAGCAAATATAGAAATTTTCTTTGGAGAAACTCTACACAAAAAACATCGATTTTTATAATAGTGACTACATGTATATATTTGGACGACATCTAGCACTCAACACCTGCGTATACACCTGTTAATATATAAATGAGTATCTCACTAGATAAAAAACTCAAAGGTGCAGCCCAATCGGGTTGTACGCAAAGGTGACGTAGGACTACGTAGCTATACGAAATGGATAGTATTTGCCATAATAATTTGAGTCTCTGAGCAAACTGCTCGGAGGTCAATTGAATCAAGAAGTCGAATAGTTGCCCCCATTTGGATGGACTTTGATCTCTAACCATGGAATTAACATGACTCATCGGCCGCATCTACGCTGAAGCCACTCGACTGGCTTTCAGTGGAGGATATCACAACCTTAGAAGACACCATCCTCAAAAATGTCCGAAATAAAGGAGAAATAAGCAGAATCAGAAGTGGCACGCAAATATTTTTTTTTTGCAACGTTTGGTTTTTGCCCGCGATGGAAACGTACGTGGCAAAGTGAAGAGAACTTCAAGAATGAATCACACATAGTTCTTTTCAGGAAACTATTTATCCAAGAAGAGGTATTGGCGCCTTCATCGATTTGGCTGTCATCGGCGGAAAGTGAAATTTTCTGGCAAGATTCTTTGGTTATGTTTCTGTTAGTCATTAGAATTGAAATCAGTTTTCTCCGAGCCATCATTTTATACAAAAGAAGGTCAATCCGAGATAAACTTTCTTCAAAGTGCAAAACTTAATCGTTTTGTGCCGTCAGAAAGCTACTTTTCGGTAGCAGAATCACAAGCGCTCGATTGAAGGGATGATGCAATGAATTTGTTGAATGGATGTAATCACTAACAGCAACCAAGCTACCACGCCAAACCCGATGCCACCGAAACAGTTCATTTTCGCAATTAACTCTTTCTTTCCATAAAATGCTGGTTCTGAGAAGAACCTATTTTCTTTTCCCAATGCGCCTTTACAATAACTAAATGCATCCAAATGCTTGTCGGCACCTTCCGTTGAAATTGTTCGACCGCCACTCGATGGTTTTTCGCTAAGCATCCACCATTTGGAATAAATTTCCAGCATTGCCACTGGTGCTATCCACGCTTTCGTGCTGCAGTGTCCGATCCGCTACATCAGATTTTGTCGAATCGCTCCTTGCGGAATCCCTATCAAAATGGCTCGCGCGCGCCGGAAAGCAGCTTTCTTGTATTCAATAAATTGAGTCCGTTAGCCCTGCTCTTTTGTGACTGATATGAGTGTAAATATATTTCGCACTCATAACGATTAATGAAGGGGCGGGGCTAATGGAATTTATTTATATTTATTTATTTATTTATTTACGATCAACAGGCTGAATATAGCCCAAATGATCTACTTATTCTATATTACAATTTGCAAACTTTCGGACCGAATAAACTAATATTATAGTACAAAGTGCAATAACAGAATCGGTAACACACACTGAACACTGAACAGAACTGAACGATACGTCTGGTTTTCTATGGCTCCCAGGAACTGGTTTCCCGATGCACGAATCCTCGAAAGAGTAATCCCGTCGGCCACGTTGACTTCATAAGTGCCCTCTCTTTCAACATCCAATTAACACCAATTTTGAAGGAAACATATTTCAGGTTTTCGGAATTGATCCAATTCGGAACCATCTTTGTGACATCGATTCGATCAGTCGAATGTAAACAGCTTGATACTATTTCCCGCATTGCATCCGTCGTGACGTGCTTTGCAACTCTTGCAAAAAATATATAGAATCTTCTAGATCCAGTAGATAAAATTTCGGAGTTAGAACCACCTCTCAATTGAGACGAATCGTTGATGTTTTCGCGATCTGAAGTTCGTTGCGGAGTAGATGTAGAATATACGTTGACCGATTTGGCTGAAATTTTGTCCAGAGCATCAGGGCTTCAAATAGAACCGAATAAGAGGGCGGCCCATCAAAAAATTTTAAAAAGTGTTTTTTGAGCCACCTTTCTTTATTTCTTTATTTCTTTGGAGCAGGGAAAAGCCCGTTTGAGTAGAGCACTTTACGCTCTTTCTCAAATGGGCGCAAAACCTCCTCTTCTTTTCATATCAACAGAAAATACAATGTTTACAAATGATACAATTTTAGCTTAATACTACTATTCTTAACTATTATATAACTACTTCTATTGACAATTCCATCTAGAATCTATTTCACCAGTTCATTTTGATGTTACGTGTGGCGAGGTGGGGATAATATTAAGAGAAAACTTCTTCGAAGTGCAGAACGAGAAAGAGAAAAGTCAAAATCAGTAGAACATTGATTAAATATACGACATATGCTTATAAAGGGCTCATTATGTGCGTAATTTGTTCGGGCACCCCTGATGAAAATAAAGGCGCTTGAACGAAGCTCTCGAGTAGGAATATGAATGCTTAAATTTGATAGCAAAGACGGACAGTCTATTTTAGATTGCAAAAGGTCAGAAATAAAAAGTGCTTTTGATACCTGACGACGTGTACTTAAGAGCTCTAAACCTATCAGTCCGCATCGATCTTCGTAACTGGGCAAATTATTTGGGTCGTTCCAGGGAAGGCGACGTAGGGCGAAGCGACGTAGGGCGACGTAGGGCGAAGCGTACGAATTTGCGCTGAATGGACTCAATGCGCGATATACTATTTTGGTAATAAGGGGCCCATACAACAAACGAGTATTCTAACAAAGACCTCACCAATGAGCAATATAATTATTTGAGACAATGAATATTATCGAAATTTTTTGCTATGCGAAATATAAAACCTAGTGCTTTTGAAGCCTTAGATGATATGAAAGCGATATGATCCTTGAAAGATAGTTTAGAGTCTAAAAACACACCTAGGTCCTTAACGACAGATTCTCTCTTAAGACTTGTAGAACCAATTTTGTAATTGAAGTCGATTAACGTGCGCTTACGGGAAAATGAAATTATAGAGCATTTATCGGCATTGAGAACCATGCGATTAAATTCGCACCATTCAGTGAAAACTTTAAGCTGAGATTGTAAAAATAATGCATCACGGACGCCCTTGATGACCCAGTATAGTTTAAAGTCGTCAGCAAAGGAGAGCTTAAAAGATTTAAGTTGCATATTTACATCATTGAGATAAACCAGAAATATCAACGGCCCCAAATGACTTCCTTGCGGTACACCTGAGGTGGCGGGAAAATAAATTGAAATGGAATCACCAATATTAATGGCCATTTCACGGTCGCATAGGTACGAATCGAGCCAACGAAGAAATGATCCAGAAAATCCAAGGCGTTCGAATTTGGCAATAGCAATTTTATGATTAATTTTATCAAATGCTGCCGAGAAATCAGTATAGATGGAGTCAACTTGTTGTCCTTTCTGTAGAGCTTGCGTGATGAAGGATGTGTAGACAATCAGATTGGTATTTGTTGACCGCTTTGGCATGAACCCATGTTGGTGCTCGGAGATAAAGTCTTTGCAGTTGTGGAACAGAAAATTGTATACTACTTTCTCGAACAACTTTGAGATTGCACATAGAGCAGCTATCCCACGATAATTGCTAACCTCACGTTTGCTACCTTTTTGCCTTTCTCGTACAACAAAGTTGTACCAGAAAGGCTTTCATTTCACTCCCAAAACGTACTTTTTATAGAGCGCTTGTAGACCCATAGTATTATATACCATTCGATTCAGCTCGACAAACTGAGCAAATGTCTGTCTGTCCGTGTGTGTGTCCGTGTGTGTGTGTGCGTATGTGTGTGCACATTGAAACATTAGCCAATTTTTCTAGTACTAAACCTGAATCGATTTTGCTACAACAAGTTGCATTCGATGGGGAAAGTTTTCTTCTTGTTCACTATTGAGTTTCATAATGATGGCACTTCTCAAAAATAGTAAATATTCAAAGAGTTATGAGACATCATTATTTCGTAACAAAGAAGCTATCGATTTTCTAGGTTATGTTCTCCCAAGACACAATTTATTCGAAACCGGCACACTGACAGCATAGAATACACAGCTTACACGGAAGAAAAACTTCACAAAGAAACATAGAAACCCATTAATGAGTTAAAAAGTACCTATTTTAAGATTTCATGTATACACTGAAAATTCTCGTTTATTTTTTCAAAATGACCTAAGAAACATATTTTCATGAATGAATTTTAATATTGCGATCAACAGACCAATATGATAGCTTTTGATTGCAGTACACAAATTAATTCATGAATAAAAGGTGACATATGTTCTTTTTAAAAGTTAAGCGTCATTTCTGCCATTTCTTTCCCCTATGGGCCGATGTGAGCAGTGAGAAGTGAAAAGTGAGACGTGAGAAGTGCGAAGTGAGGAGTGAAAAGTAAGAAGTAAGAAATGAAGAATGAGAAATGAAAAATCACCAGATGATCCGAAATGAAAACAAAAATGTTTTTCCAAATTTAATCTAGACTATCCTTTGAAAAGAGCTGAAATTTGTTTGCTAATATTTTCAAATGGATATAATAGAAAAACGACGCATCCCACAAAAAAGTGTTGTATGGGTGACCATCGCAAAATCAGTCAAACTTTCTAGTAAAAATATCGGAAACAATCCAAATTGAGCCCTACACTGAAAAAAATCAGTTTAAAAATTTTAAAGTCGATTTGCGAAAAAAGCCCTTTTATTTAAATGAAATTTTGTCTCAAGATAGGTGATTATGTTCCCTACCAACCGTCCATACATCGCAAGCTGGGCACTCTTAAGGAAAAAAGTTTTTCTAACAAAAACTTTTCTTGTCGGAATTATTTTCAGTGTATTTTCATCTGAAATTAAACCAATGAAAGCCATCGTTATAGAACCCCAAGCAAATCTATTTTTATGATACATTGTCTAATTTAGTCACTAAATATAGTTTGTTTTTAAATTAAGAGTAATATTAAGAAAGGGTTTATATCTTCAAAAAAAATATTATATTCCATTATTAGCTTCTTTAGTTGCGACCAGTTACGACCAAAACATTGTACTCTGCCTGACTGTACAGGAATACTTAATATGAGTATATTATGTATACATATGTTAAATCCACCCCTTAAAGACACTGAAAAAATCAATTCCGTCAAGAAAAAGTTTTTGTTAGAAAAATTTTTTCCCTTCAAAGTGCCCAGCTTGCGATGTATGGACGGTTGGTAGGGAACATAATCACCTATCTTGAGACAAAATTTCGTCCAAATCGAAAAGGGCGTTTTTTTTGCAAATCGACTTTTAATTTTTTAAATCGATTTTTTTAGTGTAGGGTTCAATTTTGAGTTTTTCAAAAAGTTTTATTAGAAAGTTTGACTGATTTTGCGATAGTCACCCATACAACACTTTTTTGTAGGAAGGGTCGTTTTTCGATTATATCCATTTGAAAAAATCAGTAAAAACAAGTTTGACCCTTTTCAAAAGATAGTCTGAATCAAATTTGAATAAACTAAGTATGCACTTTTCTTTTAACTGCACTTCTTAAATATTGACCAATAAATTTACAAAAAGTCAACTTAAACAATCAGAACACTTGCAAGTTCCCAAAAAGTTCTATTTTGGCTTTACGCATTTTATTACATTTCCCGCTTAACTTTTCAAAAGGACGTAAGTAACATTTTTTTTCGTGAATTAATTTGAATACTGCAATCAATATTGTGATTCTCGAGATATTATAGCATTTTGCTCATTCACCTCTGCCTCGCTTAGTTGTGCGCCGCTAAGGTATTGTGTCATATTATGGTACTTTACTCAATTTAAGTGTAGAATATTACATCACAAATTAAACATAATTGCACTACTAATATCCACTTAAACAATATCCCGAACGCAACACAGGCGAAAGAAAAGCAAAAAACTACTAAACCTCGAACAATTTCACTTAAAATATCTTTTCGTAAAGGGACGACAATATGCTACATACCTTACAAGCGAATGTGGAAAAGCTTACCGAAAGCTCACATCTATTTGACATTGGTTTATTTACTTTTTGCATGGCGCACAACTCGGCGCATGGGACCCGGCGCGTAACTGGTGAGCCAGTATGCTAATTTTAGAAAAGAATCGCAATAGCTTTCATGTTGTTCTGTTGATTGCAGTACTCAAATTAATTCATGAAAAACATGTTACTTAGGTCCTTTTGATAAATTATGCGAGATCTATAGTACAGCAGAAAGTCCATTGCTGATAAACGTTCATTTCGAACAATACACCGCGGATTGCTGGTTAATTTTTTTTTGACATATACTCTGTCTTGCTCAAACCAACAGCGAATAATCTAGCGACTACTTTAACGAACTATTTAAGGAACAGCTACTTCAACCGACCGTGTCCATTTAGCAAGTACGGTGTTGAACATAATCTGGAGATTAAAATAACACTTAATAAAGTTTAAAAAAAACTTAGCAAGTAACCGCACAATATTGAGTAAAACAAATTAAGGGTGTAGCATTTCTGCATGCGGTGAATAAATTTCGCACCGTGTATATAACTGACAGCATGAATGTTTGTGTTGCTTCTTTCGTGCTTTATTGATGATGCTAACCTCTCAAGCAAAGTTTTCCAAAGCTTCAAATGTGGAACACGAAAACTAATGGACGAACACACACGCGCTAGAGACCCGAAGCCGATGACTTCAGCCGCTCGCCTCAACACAGCTGTAAAAGTTTCGTCGTTGGAAATAAAAATCGCATACCTACGTACATGCTTTCTCGTGCGCTCGTTATTGTAGATCTAGTTGAAAACCGAACTGAGCTCTCGCGACAATCGCATTTTCTCCCATTTCCGGATGTCGCAACTGCATCGCAAGTAGTGCGCATCTATGCCATAGCCGTGCGCCATTATGCGCACCACTCGCGATGCAGTTGCGACATTTGGAAATGGGAGAAAATGCGATTGTCGCGAGAGCTCAGCTTGGTTCTCAACTGGATCTACTATACGTTTGCTGCCATTTTGTTTCATGCTTTGGAAGGAAAGAAGAGGCGCGTCATTAAGGCTAACTGCTTTTTGGTTTGGGTGGTTTGGTTGGTTTGGGTGGAATGATGGTGTAGTTTGGGCATATGGGTGATTTGAACATAACGTTTTCATACACCTCCTTATTTCCATATTATGCGGCTTTTTTTTCATTTATATTTATGTGAATTGTTGGTTTCATTTTCACAAATGTACTTGTACAATTATTATACAAAGGGATGCAAAATCAATGTATGACATACAACTATGTAGTATTATTGAACTTTAATATTACATTGGTGAAAAAACACTACGTGGGAATCAGGAAAGTTGGAAACATATCGAATTTTAATCCATATGTATTTTTCAAAACGCGCCGTTGCGCTAATCATTGTATTTACTATCGCTAATCATTGTACTACCGCACGATCGCATATTTGTAACATATGCATTTTTCCTTTCTCGTACAACAAAGTTGTACCGAAAGGCTATATGATTGCTAAAAACTTGATAGAAGGCCCGGAGACCCATAGTGTTATATACCGATCGACTCAGCTCGACAAACTGAGGTGACGTCTGTTTTTTTGTGTATGTGTGTGTGTATGTGTACAAATTTTGTAGGCACACTTAGAATTATCCGATTTACGCGCAACAAGTTGCATTCGACGGTGAATTGTTGGCTATTGGAAACGGGCCCGATCATTGCTTTTCGGAATTATTGAAAAAACATTGTTTTTCCCCAAAGGTCCCCCTTGAAAATTCAAAGAACAATTTTTTTTGAATGGTGGCAAGGCAAAAATATTAAAAATGATCGAAAAAATGTGATCTATTCCCCCAAAGAGCTTTTTTGACCTTTCTAATGTGATTTTTTCAATATATTTTATAATGCACGAGAAAGGCATCATCACTGCTAGGTGGATTAATCTGGGTTTTTAAAGACAGGGAAGATGTACGATTTTTTCCAATGATTGGGGAATATTCCAGCTTGAAGCGATGTGTTGAATAGGCATGACAATGGTACGGATAGACTACTCGAACATTGTTTTAATACGAATGCTGAGATACCATCTGGTCCAGGATTAGTGGAGGTTTTCATGGAACAGCACATATTGGCTATTGTTTGCGCGTCAACTAAAGGATGGTCACCTACTGGAGGACGCGGGGGAATGAAGTTGGCGGCTTTGGAAACATGGCTGACACCAAGTGATTCTTGCGTAAAAACACTCGAAAAATGGCTTAGGAACAAATCGCATATTCCTTCTGGAGATGAACATTCGTTGCTTCCCTTGAACATGACTGTAGGTAGACCAGACTCGTTCCTCTGTTGATTGACGTAGCTCCAAAAACCTTTTGGATTGCGACGAAGTTTCCGTTGAACTTTGCGTTGGTAGGCGAAAAAAAGTTTGTTGTTCAGGCGTTTATAGCGGACATTCATGGAGTTGTATAGAAGTTTGCACCGGTGTGTTTTATGCTTAGAATATTTACGCAAAGCAGATCGCTTCCCACGCCGTAAGCGCTTGAGATAATTGTTGGTCCACGGTGGATTTAGCGGAGGCTTCCTAGATCGTTTTGGTACGAATTGGTCAATAGCATATAACACAATATTGGAAAAGACAGTAACTGATGAGTTGAGGTCTTGATTGAATAATTCGAGCCAGTTGATATTGGAGAGAAAGTTGTTCATTCCAGAATAATCGCCGTTTCTATATTCGTAATAAACTGCTTCTACTGGATCATTGAATACACATGGAGAAATGCTGCGTACTTCGACTAACAGTGGCATGTGGTGAATCGATGAACGAACAAGAGGGGAAGGTGCCTCAGTCAATGAGTAGTGTGTATCACCATCAGTACTACCAAAACAAAGGTCAAGCATACGACCGTTATTGTTTTGAATGAAATTTAATTTAAACACGCGTGCTACATTATAACTGTCCAAAAGCTTAGCAACAGTGGTACTAATTGATGAGTGTGCAGCGTCAGGGTAGAGATAATTCGATGGGCTTGGTTTCCATTTGATGATAGGTAGGTTGAAATCACCGAGAATCAATAGATTATCCTTGATGTTCATTTTAGAGGTGATCTGGTGAAGCGAATGAATGTGCTGGTCGATTACATTAGAATCATTAGTACGATCAGGAGGAATATAAAGCACGCATATATATATAGAGTGTGTGAATGAAATTTTATCGCTACCCAGATCTGCTCAACTGATTCAGTACTGGATCCTTAATGATCATGTGGAGAAAATTGGACTACAATTTTGAAAAAGATTTATCAAATTAAAGTTCATTTTTCGTCATTGCAAAAAAAAGCGTGTGCAACTCGGTGCAAAACTCGATTTCATCTTTTTGCAACTTGTTGCACAAACTACTATTTAATGGAACGACCAACAAGAACAGGAACGACCCCACAAAAAAAGTTACGAATAAGATGTTAGGGTCATATTGACCCAGAAATTTAAATGCTCATAAAATAGTCAAATTATAACCGAATTACAAAGTATGTATACCGTTCGAAAGATGAACTCGTCAATTTTGTATGTGGTGATATGCTGGTTCTGGAGACAATGGCCACCGGGAAACGACTTCCACTGGGACCTTGTCGGTCATATAAGGGGAGCACAAAAATCGCTCCATATATGGCTTCCGATCGCTAATTCTACATAGATTCTCATAAAACGGTACTGTATGGTCCATGAGAGGGCCTCCGATGAAAGTGGCTACTCTTGGAACCTGCAAGGTGCCCCCGGGGAATCTGTAGGAGGCGACATTTCCGTTTTAACACCAAAATATGCCGTGTGGCGTCTCTATCGTCATGATTTTCCGCAAAATAGATGATTGTGTGCTTGAAATCAATAAGTGTCATTGGCCACTCTTGGAATCTATGAGGTGCCCCTAGGGAACCCGCAGAAGGGGACATTTCCGTTTTACAAAAAAATATGCCGTGCGGCGGCTCTATCGTCATGATTTTCCACCAAATAGATGGACATGCGCTCGAAATCGATAAGTGACCACATTGACCACCCAGGGGAACCTATGAGGTGCCCCGAAGAACCAGTAGAAGGGGATATTTCCGTTTTAACAGCAAAATATGCCGAGCGGCGGCTCTTTCGTTATGATTCTGATTCAAACAGTTGCTCATACACTGGAAATCGATAAGTGGCTACATTGGCCACTCTTGGAACCTATGAGGTGTCCCCGGGGAACCCAAAAATGGGACGTTTCCGTTTTAACACCAAAATATACCGTGCGGCAGCTCTTTCGTTGCGCTTAAAATCGATAAGTGGCCACATTGGCCGCCCTTGGAACCTATGAGAGAGAGGTCCTCCGGGGAACCCGTAGAAGAGGACATTTACGTTTCAACACCAAAATTTGCAGTGCGGCGACTATTTCGTTATGATTTTCCACCAAACAGATTGTTATGCGATCGAAATTGATAAGTGACCACATTGGCCACTCTTGGGATCTATGAGGTGCCCCCGGGGAACCCGCAGAAGGGGACATTTCCGTTTTTACACCAATATATGCTGAGCGGCGGCTCTTTCGATGTGATTTTCCTCCAAATAGGTGATTATGCGCTCGAAATCGATTATAGTCAAACCTCCATGAGTCGATATTGAAGGGACCATCGACAATATCGAGATGAGGAATAGAAAATCCTTGGAAAGCTGCTTGACGGGGCCACTACAGTAGCCTAGAAAATCTTTTTTTAATGTGGTATAATTTGTTTCCATGAGTCGATATCGAGTAACAAATTTACGAAACAGCCACATGTAGGAGGTATGGGTGTCATTTGTCCAAGGTAAATACAAACAGGTGTAGCAGTATGCCAATTTCATGATTCAGCCATCTTGGATTTTTATATGCACTGCCAAAAATAACTATATGAGATATATGTGTCGCCCTTATACATTTTTGCAATAGCTCCACCCTAATATAATCGATATAGAACCACACATAAATTAAATAATTGCTAATTCGAGACCACACATAAAGTTTATTTGGATATATATTTTATTAGTAATTCGCGTGGAGAATGATTATGTGTGCGCGTAGAGAAAATTGTATGATTTGAAGGCAAGATTGATGCTTTAGAACCTGGCACGCTCTTTTCATGACTGCATGTTCGAAATCAAAGGTTTACTGAAATTCAGAATAAACATTGAATTGCCTTGAATATTGTTCATGTTTTTTTCTCTGATTTCGATGCAAGAGAATGACGTTCTAGAACCTGTTAAGCTCTATCCTTGACCGCATTCCGATACTGTGTTTATCTTAAGTTCTGTTGGCGATAATATCATTAACCCCAAATCATGAACAGTTCTAATACTCGCTCTTTGTACCCACACAAATCATTCCACTCACTCTCAATGTTACCTATACTCAACTCTGAATTATAAAGATAATATTTAGTATGCTCGAGACCATTAAAGTTACCACACTTTATTCTTCGCACATCCAAAATTCCTCCGTCGAAACAATCGGTGTGATTTGCTAAGTAGCAAGTAATTTGGCGAAACATTTATGGTGCCGAAGCCCGAGACTCAGTTATGTCCAGTAAAACATTAGGATTTTGTAGGACCGTGTCCTCACGTTCAATTTAGAACCGTCCACGACGGTATAAATCTCCATTTGTGTTACGCGCAACCTCGTACAGAACCGAAAAAAGCTGTTCAGTGTCCAGAACACCAACAGTGCGTGGTTGGCGTTATTCTGTCGCCGTTGGCACGAATAGAACTGTATGTTTCGCAGTGAAGTGCTACTAACTCAAAGTGGACAGTAAACGTTTTGTATGGTGAATTATCAACGATAGCAACCACGTTGCTATTCTTTGTTAGTTTGCACAGTCGACCCGCACAATTCTGAACCATAATTGAACTATCTCTTATATGATTTCTGATGATAAATTATGTTACTCCTACTATTCCAATTGCTGTTTATAATTATGATAAACTAACCTCATCATAAGTGGTTCTTACAGTATGTTATATTGTGTTTTATCAACCACATGGGTAATAGGCGGTTAAGTATAATTACTATTCAAAAGACGGCGTTTTTCGGAACATTTTTATCCACACACAATATGTGATGTAGTTCAGTTACAATCCTTGTTTTTCGATGAAACATTATGGATTATAACATAGATACATTAGAATGATATATGAAAAATCGACGGACCGTACCCCTTATCTTTAACGCGTAGGAACTGTTATTGGTATTTTTTTCATTTATTTAATGAAAACACGATAAATATGTTACATAATAATTCTGTTTTATTAGGAAAATCTACTTATAATCATGGGTTATCTTCCTCTTATTCTTATTCTTATTATAAATCAATTCTGCATTTTTGTTTACGAATGAAGGAAAGCAAGACTGAGAGGACAAGAAAAGTTGATTTCCAGGGCAAAATTCGTGGCCGTTTCCTCGGTATACGTGCTCTTAACTTTCGCCGCTTGTCGTCAAGCGGTCCGGTGGTCCAGGGTCTTGTTGCAATCTTTTTCCATCTTCAGTTTTCTGATTAGGCGCTCTCCCGCTGGATCCGTCCTATGGCAATGAACTATTTCCGGTAAACCTTCAAAACTTTGCCGACTCGATTGTAGTGTAGTGACCACGTACGACCAGTACTTCGTCATCATTGCATCAATCGGGCAGCGTATTCCCTGTATCAGTTCCGTGTGGATAAGAACACCGGGACAAGTTTCCTCCCGTTTGCGGCAGCTACAGCGCTTGAAACTGGGGAATAATAATTTATTCATATATGAAAACTGAAGTAATATTTTGTAGATTATATAGATATTTGTTTATGTGCTTACCTTTTTAGTGATGCAACAAAATAAAATACTGCAAAACTGTGCACAAACAAAAAAAAAAACTTTCTGGTTTAGGAAAAAGCAATCATCGAATCTAAACAAAACAAGGCAGTCTGATGTCAGTTAAGAGATACGCACACTCATTGCAAAAAAAGAACGCATATAATAGTTTTACCGTTGAACCACATAATTTCTAAATGTATTTGTGAAACCAAAACGAAACAATTTTCACTTCAGAGGATACAAAATTATATTAAAGCTACATCTAGTACTGTTATTATATCTGTATATGGTCCATCACAGTCATTGATCATTTTCTTCCTAAATAAAGTCAAATATGGATTATAAGAAATTGTAAAGAAGCAATTTTAGACCACCATTCGGGCGTTTTGCCCCAGGCCTATTTTTAAAACATTTTTTAAATGCCTTAGAAAGTCATGAAAACCTCATTGTTTTGAATAGGAGATCATTGTGAAATGTAGTTGGGTTTGTAAATTTTGCACCTATACGTTGAAACGGTTGGGTATTTTTGTTTGTATGGGCGAAAACATCGAAAAAGCTTAAGGGGTGCATTTTGGACCGTTCTCCCCTACTATGGTTATTCTATCAACCGCAGTTATCAAGGTCATGGATATTGATAACAAATATCAGTATGCGCGAGCACTCCTAGACAGCGGATCACAACCCAGCTTCATCTCGGAGACACTGTGTCAAAGGCTGCACTTGCGGCGCACAAAACTAAACTCGCCGGTTAGTGGCATTGGACAGTCTGTAGACAACGTTCGATATGGAATAGCAATATCAATCGCTTCTCGATTTGGTAGTTTCACATCTAATTTGAATTGCCTCGTATTACCCAAATTAGCAGTTGCTTTACCTAGCTGTCACATTGACGTGACAAAGTAGAAGATTCCTCAACATCTACCCCTAGCCGATCCGCAGTTCAATGGTCGTCAAGGGATAGACATTATAATCGGTGCAGAGCTCGTCTACACTATTCTTGAAAACCAGCAAATTATACTTAATACTGGGTATCTACATACTACAAAAAAATGTGTTCTCGACTTTGTCGTTTGTGGAAAAGTTCCAGAACAAGAAATAGTGAGCGCATTTACGTCTAGCCACCTCTGCATGAATGAATCTCTCGACTCCCAATTGGAGCGATTTTGGGAGATCGAAAACATGGATGTCGTAAAATCTTTTACACCAGACGAACAATTGGTTGAGGAGCATTTTAGTCGCACGGTATCAAGAGATGATAAGGGACGCTACATTGTTCGTCTACCACTGGGAAGAATTAATCCCGTTCCCGTCTGTCGCCCTGAAAGCACTACCACAAAGACTCGAGTGGTGTTTGATGGATCAAGCCGCGGCATTAATGGATTGTCCCTCAATGAAGTCATGTTCATCGGTCCTACGGTACAGCCACCTCTACAGGCTACGGTTTTAAGCTTCAGGATGCCACGATTTGTCATCACTGTAGACGCTCAAAAAATGTTCCAATAAATTTGTATCCATCCGGAGGATCGCAAGTATCAAACACAAAAACAAACTTTAGAGAGAGATTATCGGTCGGAGCCTATTCGCATATACCAAATGAAGACAGTTATGTACGGTCTGGCCAGTTCTCCGTTCCTAGCCACACGAGTCCTCGAGCAGTTGGCATCAGATGATGGACAACATTATCCTCTTGCAGTGCCAGTCATCCGAAAGGGAACTTACGTGGATGACATTTTGATAGGCCACGACGACCTAACCACCATTGAAGAAATCTGCAAGCAACTAATCTCGTTAATTGGTGGAGTTCTACATAGTAGTCAAAACCTTAGGTCTTCTATGGCTTCCACAATCAGATACACTAAGTTTCAAAATACCACAATTCTGCGCTGCAAAACCAGTCACAAAAAGATTAGTAGTGTCGGAGATGTCTCGCTTATTTGACCCTAGAAAACTTTTTTTTTCTTCCTAAGCAATGGAGGGGGAATCTGCTCAACAGACATCCTGGGTTGTCCAGGAAGTGCGGGGTTAGGGACAACCTCCAACAGCAAACGAGGGAGGCAGGACTACATCCCCGACCCGCTAAACCGTTTCCATTGCCGCCAAGCCCATAATCCCTTCGATACAACCAGAAAGTAATGCTTCAAAAGGGGGCCAGTGCACAACGCACCCTCGAGGTTAGCTGCGTGTCCTTGCAGCACCGAACTTCGTTACTCGCTTTTTTAGAAGAACACCATGGTATCGTGCCAGCGCATTGCCGGCTTTCCAGGTGGCCTTACCACGCCGGGTGGCCTCCCTCTGCACGACTGGTATCAAGAATGATGATGCCGCGTGCACCCCAAATTGACCTTTCTGCGACAGGGCCTATTCGCCAGCACACAGAGGGACTTGCCGACGCGGTGCCTACGCCTGCCCCAGCCTTGACGAGGACCCCTTTCCGTCCTTGGGCTCGGAACCCGCCCGGTTGACCGACGCCGTGAAAGCGACGATACCATGTTGTTCTTCGCGCGGCCACTTGTTCGATAAAAGGATCGAGTTCGACCACAGAGCATGACCACCGGTATGACCCATGAAGCCGACTCCGATCCCTTGAACCACCTCTTATTTGAGCCTGAACTAGCCATCCTTGAGTCCACGCGCCACCTTCTGTGTAGCTCCGAGACAATTTGGGCGATAGCCGATAAAACGGCGTTCCAGCCAACTTCATCTTTACACATCCTCCGAACTAGGTTGTCCGGGGTAGTGTCCAGACCACATGTGGCAAGCATGTGGTCACGCATTGCCTGAAAACGTGGGCACACCAAACACAAGCAAGCCAGCTGCGTTACCTGCACTGTGATTTTGCAGCACGCTTAAACGCCGGGCACATCGAACCCCCCATGGGGTGCTTGCTGTTCACAGCTTTGCTGGAACAAATCAAACAATTGGGAGGGTTCGTGCAGCATTGTGCCTTATGTCCCTCCAATCCGCAGCGTCGGTAGAGATTGCTTCTGTCAGGGCCTTTGCAGTCCCATTGCTTGTGCCCCGGTTCCAGGCACTTGAAGCAAACTTCGGGTTGCTCGTATATGCCCACAGGGCATACCGACCATCCCACCTTGACGCTCCCTAACTTGACTACCTTGGAGGCGTCCGCTGCAGATAGCCGAACCAATGCTACCTGCGTCCCTGCCGGACCTTTCCGTAGCCGAACGGCTGCGGTGGGCGTCTCTACTTCACACTGTCGCCGCAGTGCCGTGACGAGCTCTTCGACTTCGGTGATCTCGTCCAGGTCTTTAACCCTTAGATTCAACTCCGTAGTGAGTGCCCTCACCTTGACCGTCTCGCCTAGGACTTCTTGCAGGCGGCGCCCTTTTGCGAGATGCCCCACTTCAGCTCGAGGATCATCTCGCCCATCACGTCTTACGGGTAGTTTTATCCAAGATGGCACTGTCTGCATGCCGAGATCAGTGTTTGTCTTGAGTTCAGTGTTAGAAAATGGTAACAAAGAGTAAGTACAAGTAAGCGAAGAGTTGCGTAGAATGTTGTTAATGATTTGGTTGGAGACTTGCATGCAAGGTGCTCGCGCAAATCTTAAAATTTTGCCGCAGCAAGGTGCAAAGATGAATGATACTGGGTTAAAAGAAAATCTGACGCATATATTAAACAGAAAATCGTTGCAGCAGTAAAAAAATGTTGTAGTATAATAAAACTGAAATAAACCATCTTTGTATTTATGGTATTCGTACATCTGAATCTGATCTGGATATAAATTGAAAGAATCGTCACAAACAAAGATGATGAACCACCTTGTGGTTAAAATGTATTTTTCAACAACGCTATAAGGTATGATGCGACAATGAAAATCCTTTTTCGTTCTTCATAAGAACGGCTTAATTCGATTAAATAAAACTTACTAATATATGGAAATTAAAAAAAAAACTATTGCAAATAATCAATAGTTAGAGTGTTTTAGGCACTTCAGTCACCCCGTGGCCTCATCAAGGGAAGCACTAAGAAGGTCTCAGGTGGTTTAGTTTACCTGGGTAGACCTAAGGGGCTGAGAAATAGTCGCATAATTGACACAGTACTGGTATATGGAGATAGGACAACTATTGCAAATAATCAATAGTTACCCTAGTAGCACATTCAGATCGATTTTGTTGTAGCAACTTTAATGTGACTGGATTTGGTCGCATATCAGTCACAGTAATTGATATGTAACAAGTGTGTTACTCAGGTAGAGTGTTTTAGGCACTTCAGTCACCCCGTGGCCTCATCAAGGGAAGTACTAAGAAGGTCCCAGGTGGTTTAGTTTACCTCGGTAGGGCTAAGGTGCTGAGAAATAGTCGCATAATTGACACAGTACTGGTATATAGAGGTAGGACAACTATTGCAAATAATCATACTAGGTACTTTTTTCTAACCGTGCACTTCTTTATTTGTGCTTTTATCCATCGCTAGATTTACATGTCTTTCGCTGGTATCAAGTCTCAGAATGAACTTCGTTGACGGCGGCATTCTGTCTCTGTTCGCAGATGACACATCCATCGTCTACAACGGTAGAGTGATCAGAGCGCTAGTGGCAAAACTCCAACGAGGCCTGGATGCCCTGACAGAGTACCTCACCAGCTGGAAGATCTGTATCAACGCGGCGAAGACCCAGGTCATCATTTTCCCCCACTCCAAATCCCCTAAACTTGTTCCGCCTGGGGACTGTAAAACCATCCTCAATGACACGACTGTGGAATGGGCCAATGAGGCCGACTACCTTGGCTTGACCCTCGACAGCAAGCTTATTTTCAGGCAATAGGTTGACAAAACGGTGACAAAGTGTAACGTTTTGTTGAAACTACTGTACCCTTTGATCAACCGCCGGTCGTTATTGTCCCTGAAAAATAAGCTTGCTGTCTATAAGCAAATCATACTCCCTGTGATCGAATATGGCATGCCGGTCTGGGAGAGCTGTGCTAAAACCCACCAACTCAAACTTCAACGGGTCCAAAACAAATTCCTGAGGATGATCCTCTACACCCCTCCCAGGACAAGAACATCCGAGGTCGACCGTCTGGCCGGAATAAAAACCTTACATGAACGCTTTGGTGAGTGTAAAGAAAAGTTTAGGGTCCGTTGCTTGTACTCGGACCAACAAGCGCTTAGGGCGCTAGTTCCAATCTAGGTTATCAAATTTTTATTGTAAATATTAGTGTACATAGTAGTTAGGTTATCAAATTAAAAAAAAAAACACTAGCGCCTCCTGAAGGCCGTCATGATACATTATATTTAAAAAATTAAGTAACAACATAATAATAATAATAATAATTAAAATCGAAGTTGGAGGGCCAAGCCGGCCGATCACTGTACATGTTAAAAAAAATTGTAGAACAAAAAATGTTTAAATAAAGAAGAATTTTACTACTACTACTCGTTGATGTCATCTCGTCACAATGCCGAATATGATCTATTGTCATAAGTGCGGCAAACCAATTTTTTACGGCCCACCAGCCCAAAACAAATGGAAGAAGAGGCGGGGGGCGGTCGGGAAGGCTCCGGTCGACCACCTGCGCCGTGAAATTGAAGAGATGGAACAACTGCAACAGCAGCACCAGCAGGACGAACAGAATCAATTAAATGAAAAAAAATAGTTGAACTGAGGATTGGAGTCGAGCCCGTAGGTTGCACGATTTTGATGTCTGTGCTTGCGAAGATTCTGTTCAATCAAAGTTAATTGCCTATTTCTGGGGATTAAACCACCCGACTTGAACGTTAATTTACAACAGGCCTGCCCAACCTTTTCAAGCCACGGGCCGATTTTCAGAATGGTCACTTGCTGGCGGGCCAGAAAATATTCGGTACATATTTTTTATACATTTTCAAAATAACCAAAGTAAGTGCTTATTTTCTTTTGACGTAAACTACGTCTAAGGGGAAGACTCGGATACAGGGTGTCAAATGAGAATTTCAAAACTGGAGACCGTCACGAAATCATGTAAGAGTTGTAACATTAATAGGTCCTTTATCTTTCAATGGATTTTAATGATTTATATATCAATCGATTCGTAAACTTTCCACCAATTTGCCAGTAGTATTGAAACTATTGATTATCAACTCTAAACTATTGAAAATTTTAGTTCTTTTATGCATCATGCATCCCCCATACAGCGCGTTCCAATCCTTGGTAATTGCCTACTTTTAGGTTATTATCTATTATTGAACTGGGTTGTATGAATGGGGTGGCCCAGCCGCTAGACAGTGGAGTCCCTACTCCCTCATAGAGTGGGAGGTGCCCAGGTAAAGCTGGGTAGTAGTGTTGTGGGATGGTTTCTGTATGTGGGATGGTTTCTGTATGTGGTATATATGTATTATATTTGGTTTTACGTAGTTTACGTCGAGCGGTCGTATCTTGTATACAACCCCAACATTTTTCTTAACCTTTACTGTACCGACCTGTTTTTTCGGCCACTTTTTTAACTTGAATCTGCTCTAACTTGGTCAAATATCCACCGATTTGGGTGATCAAGGTACCGTTCGATCCAGAAATTCGGTTTTTGTAAAATAGTTTTTGTTCCCGGAATTTGAAAACGGTCCGTTTCATGGTTCCGGAGATATTCCGGATTCCGTTGGGGTAATAGATTATTTTTGTATGGAGAATCAAACTTTTCACAGCAATTTGATGATTACAAAATAGAATTTTCAATCATATATCCTAGTACATTATGTGAAATGACCAAAAATAGTCCCTGTGCTTATTCAGGCCCCTTTAGAAGCGCCTGGTTAGACTAGGGATAAGGTACCCTGGGGGAAGTGGCCGCTCATCGATCCGAACCAAGCTATGTCATGAGACGTATCAAACTTCATGATTTTGCAACACCAGTTTATCGCTGGCCATTTCGTGTTATATTTCTATGTATGTATCCACCTGGACATATTCCAGACTAGGTGCCCTGAGGGAAGTGGCCACATACCGATTTGATCCAAACCATGTCATGCGACGTATCAATCTTCAAGATTTTGCAATATCGGTTCATTGCTGGTCATTTGGTACACTGTTTATGTGTATGTTTCCACCTGGGAAGGTTCTGGACTAGGTATCCTGCCACTAGGTAGCCACTTGTTGATCCAATCCAAACTATATCATGCGACATATAAATCTTCATGTTTGCTCAACACCAGTGTAAAGATGGTCTTTCCGCGCAAATAATTCTGTTTGTTTCCACCGGAGTATATTCCAGATTAGGTACCCTGGTGGGAATGACCACTTATAGGTTCGATTCAAACCATGTCATGCGGCGCATCAAACTTCATAATTTTGCAATACCAGTTCATGACTGATCACTTCGATCACTATTTAAATGTTCGCTTCCACCTGTGCATGTTTCTGACTAGACTTCCTGGAAGGCTAAACAACTGGAGGAACCTGCCCTGAATAGTGGTACCCCTAAGTGGCCACCGGAATGGAACCACATCAAGCGGCTAATCAATCATAATGACTCTCTCTTCCAGTTAATCGTTTTGTCTTTTTTGTTCCTATTTGGACCTACATGGTCATATCCCTGATATTTGAAGTGGCTACTTATCGATCAAAAACTTTTCATGCAATGAAATTCAGCCATTGTGTTTACTTCCTTTGATTTGGAACTGGAAATGTATCGGATTTCGGTACCCTTAGGAAGTATTTTGTAACAAGACCTGAATGTTTTTGGTTTTCAGAGTTTTATTCTTCCAAACATTTTCCACAAACCTCATAGTTACCTTCAATCCGGTCTTCGTGTCGACTGCATATAGCAATACCACAGCTGCGACAGATTACTGTTGTTTTAACATCTCGTGAACGTGGACAAACTGAACATCGTCTTATATTCGTGCCTTTCAAGTATTTTGTGCTAACTTGATCTATTTTGGCACACGAAGGACAAGTGTATAAGGGGCAGCATGAGCCACCACACTTTGTACAATTCCTCAAATTTTGATGCGAATTGCATTTGTAGCACGTGCCATACAATCGTTTATAGTTGTCCAACAAAATTCTTACGTTCATGGACACATCTTTCGGGATATTGGGATTTGATTCCCGTCTGCGTACATGGTTCAAAGCCATTTCTTTGGATAGCCAATCCAAAAAATATTTCTTCTTACTTTATTCCTCTGGTCGAAACTCGGGATGGGCAGCTACGTAAAGATGAAACGCGTCGTGAGTACATATATCAATGATATTGTAAATTATCGCCACCGGAAATCTATTGGTTCGTCTCTGTGAGGGTAAAATATATGTTGCAAAATGGGAAGTTCAACTGCTGTGTGTGTTTAGTTGACAGATGGAAGCTTCTCCCGTATAACGAAAGATTTCATGATGTTCGATCAGCCAACAGCGGGCCATGACTGGCCCTTCTTCATCATCGGACAACCAGCAGGTGCGGACGCGAGCATGCACTCCACCAATGGAGCTATCCATGGCCAAACGAGGCCACACATTTGGCGATCCTGCCAAATTGTTCCTTGTACGGAATAATAAGGTGAAACAAAGCCTGATTGTATCAGTTTGTTCCAGATTTGTACGGTAAGTGGAGTTTATTTTAGTTTCGGCTCTTGATGCTGAAGATGCATAAACATGCTGGATTGTTTTGACGTAGGACTTACGTCTCTCTTCACTATACCGGGTGTCATTTCAATATTTCTAAATCGACCGCGTTACGCTGTGTTGAAAGATTTTGAATGATAATAGCGTTTGTCCCAGTGAACGGATCTCTTCGGAAAACCCCTTAATCGACAGATCTCAAGTATGCCTTTCATATTCATACTTGATATGACCCGAAAAACTTGTTTCAATAGGCCTAAAACTGTTTTCGAAGCAAAACATTGGCTGCACTGAAACCTATAAATATGGGTGCCGCTTGTTCCTCGCGTCATTTGTTCGCTTGATTCTGATGGGTGCAGACGCCAGCGGATAAGCTGCAACTGCGCACCAAAATAAGCCATAAAAGAGAGTTAGTGATAATTTTCGCAATAGGTTGGAATTCGTCGCTTTTACGGCGGTGTTCTAGATGAAATCGCGTGTGTGAGTTTTGGTTTCGAGCAAGAAACTCCCACGGTCAACCAGTTGCTTTTGAAAGAGTTAATTTCCGGCCCTTATCAGGGCCAAGAGAGTTGTTTATAATTTTCGCAATTGGTTGGCATTCATCACTGGTTCGTCGGTCGCTGCATTAAGGCAGTTTGCATCCCGCTGGTTCCATTGGGGAACCAGCACACGTCGCACACCAAAGAGCACCCAGTTTCAGTTTCACAGTCCACTGCAACATGACGCAGCAGATGGAGATAGAAAATGCATGCCATCAAAGCAAACGGTTCTTCTGAGAGCCACTGATACTTACTAAAGAGTTTAATATTAAAGCTTTCAATACCTTCCGCTTTAAAAATAGTACTTTTGTGCCAAATTCAATCTTCTAGAGATAAAATGTTATACGCAAGTAGCAGATTTTCAAGATTTTCGTGGCCAATTAACAATATCCCAAAACGGAATGCTATGAATCGATTTTCTATCTATTGGATTTATTTGAATTTTGGATTTATTTGATTTTGGTAAAAAATATGTAGAAAAATGACTCTTTGATACTTTCTAAAAGATTGCTGGAACATTTTTGATTATTATTGTTCGACGTAGTTTTCAGTGTTGGTTGAAGTATAGATGGTGCTACAAATGGTAAATTACGCTGACAGACAGTCTGTAATTCACAACATGACATTTTCGTTTGGTCGGTCTAGGTGAAGGAGGAGCCAACAAGCGGTTTACAATGGTCTTATTCATCAAAGGGGTGGAGCTTCGGCTAGAGTTGTTCTGATATAATGACAAAATCATGGCTCATGCGAGTTCAGTTCCGGCTTAAATTTTATCTTGACCAGCCGGCAGGGAACCAACATCCAACGACAGGGAGAATAATGGTGTCATCTCTAGAAGTCAAAGAATTATCTTTTTTCATATTTTCATCAATGACAAAAATATTAACATTAAATAAAAAATCGATTGATAGCTTTCTGTTTTAAAATATTTTTTCTAAATTGGTCACGAAAATGGTAATAATAATGATATCGCCGTTTTCTTCTTCCAATATGTGAGAGATTTGGGCATATTTTTATAAAAATAGCCCTAAAAATTCATATATTGAGTGTAAGTTGTTCGTGAACAATTTGGGAAAATGTTCTCGAAATAGAGAGCTATCATGGGCATTTGATCATGTTGGTTTCATTATTTACATAACTAAACAGCTAATGTATTTTGCGCTACTTCTAAAAGATTGGTAGAAAGTTGTTGATTATTCTTGTTCTAAGTGATTTACGATATCGGTCGATAAAAAGGTGGTGCCAAAGAACGGCATACAACGCTAACAATACCAAAAAGGCGGAGTTTGAAACTCAAAACATTGATTACATGTGACAAATTATTTCCTCTTGATTGGTCAATGTAAAGTAGGAGCCAACAAGTGGTTTATAACGGTATTATCCATCGAAAAGGCGGAACTTCGGCTCCGGCTTCTGGGTTCCTATGCTATGCTGAAGAAATAATGGCAAAATATTTTCATTTCGAATCATTTCGAAATGTCTTGTCACTTGAGGAAACGATGGTCCCAATCTTGTAAAGAAAATCTCCGACAGCAAAATTACCAATCCAAACGAGACTTGCATGGTCTCTGCTGCTCTCGACGACACAAGATGATCGCTACCGACACTGCCGCTGCGATTGATGTTCGTCCGCTCAATCGATTTACAATTGATTTACAATGGTATAGATGAATCCAAGTAAAGAAATAAGAACTAGACAACCGACGCTGTTAACTTTGACAGATCCTACAGCACAGCATAGGATAATTTGAACTTCTGAAGAACATATTTGAAGGTTAATTTTGACGTAGGACTTATGTCTTTCTTTACTATACCGGGTGTCATTTCAATATTTTAGCATCGAGAGCGTTACGCTGGAATAGAAGATTTTGAAGGTGAATAGCGTCCATCTGACTGAACAGATTTATACAACAAACCCCTTAATCAAAAGATTATAAGTACACGTTTCATATTCATCATTGATTAGACACGAAGAGCTTGTTTCAATAGGCCTAAAACTGTTTTCAATGCAAAGTATCCATTACCGCGTTCTGATTGGTGCAGACACCAGCGAATGAGCTGCCGCTGGGTCTGCTGAGACGGCATAAAATAGCGCAAAACGATTTTTTTTCTTTCATTCTAACCGGGACAAGCAAAGCCACAGCAGCATCGATTCGACAGCACTCGCAACTTTTCGCAAAACAGCATCGTCCGCATCATCCGCTTTTCGGCCCGGCAGCGCCGAGGCCACCATCAGCCGAAGCATGCCAGTACAGCCGCAGAAAATGTTCCAGAAGCAGCCCATTCTACAGACCCGACACCGCAGCAATGCCGAGGAGATACCGGCAGCAGCAGCAGAGTCGAGCCGAAACTAGCCGGCATCAATGAAGAGTTGAGGCCGACCGGCATCAGTGTTGAGCCGAGACCGGCCGGCATTGGTATCGAGCCGAAACAAGTTGAAGAAAATCAAGAGAAAGAACTGCAATGTTCTTGGAGAAATCGCGTGTGTGTGTGTTTTGGTTTCGAGTAAAGAAACCCCCTCGGTCAACCAGTTCCCCGAAAGGAGTTAATTTTCGGCCCTTATCAGGGCCAAGAGAGTTAATAATAATTTTCGCAATTGGGTGGCATTCGTCACTGGTTCGTTGCATGCTGCATTAAAGCAAATCGCATTCCGCTGGTTCCATTGAAGAAACAGCACACGTCAAGCGGATACGCTGCATGAAGATAGCTTTGGTTTTGCGCTCCACCCAGGAGCACCCAGTATCAGCCTTACAGCCCGCTGCAACATGACGCAACAGATGGACATAGAAAATGTTTATTTTCAAAGCATACGGTTCTTCTGAGAGCCATTGATAGACTTACTAAAGAGTTTTTAAAAATTATAAAATACTCTAGAGATAAAATGTTATACGCGAATAGCAGATTTTCAAGATTTTTTCATAACCGTTACATAACAAGAACTGTGACATATAATGAAATAAATCACAAAAAATTCCACTATTAGATGAAAAATCGATTGAGAGCTTTTCTTTTTGAGATATTTTTTCCTATATTGCTCATGAAAATTGTTATAATAATGTTTGGGCTGTTATCGCTGATTTTTTATACAAATTAGGTGACGTGAGAGATTTGGATATATTATACATCTTCAAAGAAAAGATATTTTAGTTACTAGATAAAGATTGTCGCTTCGGTTCCCTTTGTTCTGCTGTCCGAAACATGTGTGGTACATACCTGTCAAATCGTATGGATTTTTGACATTTAGCTTCCCTATCCTCGCCAGCAAAAGATGTTCCGGGCAGCGACGACAGCGACAATCTTTATCTAGTAACTAAAATATCTTTTCTTCAAAGGCATGGTCAAGTCAAGTCCTACGTCCACTTCGCGGTTATGTCACAGACATTACCCACTGTTCGTTTTTTTCAACGGCTTGTGAAGTCGAAGGCGCTATGGAAGAGCGCCGGATTGATGCATCGGTTTCAACGGTTTTGGTCTTCATCGGTTTCGACTTATGAAAGTCCAAGGCACTCTGGAAGAGTGCCGGATTGATTGCAACGGTTTTGTTTTTTATCGGTTTCGACTTGTGAAGTCGAAGGTGCTCTGGAAGAGCACCGGATCAATTTCAACGGTTTCAACGGTTTTGTATTTTTATCGTTTTCGACTTGTGAAGCCGAAGGCGCACTGGAAGAGCGCCGGATTGATGCATCGGTGTCGACGGTTTTGGTCTTCATCGGTTTCGACTTATGAAGTCGAAGGCGCTCTGGAAGAGTGCCGGATTGATTGCAACGGTTTTGTTTTTCATCGGATTCGATTTTTGAAGTCGAAGGTGCTCTGGAAGAGCACCGGATTGTTTCCAACGGTTTCGACGGTTTTGTTTTTTTATTGTTTTCGACTCGTGAAGTCGCTCAGGAAGAGCGCCGAATTGATTGCAACGGTTTGGTCGATTTTGTTTTTCATCGGTTTCGACTTTTGAATTCCGAGGTGCTCAGAGCGCCGAATTGATGGTTTGGATTTTTTTTGGAGCTGGTTTTCAACTACGATGTGGATGACGCTTAGTAATAGCGGTGGAATGATTTTTGGTAGCAAATGACTCAATAACTTCTCAACTGACGGAATCTATAAATTTTCAATAGTAGTAGTACGCATGTTACACACAGAACTCATTCTAATGGATTTTTTCTTCTTATTTTTGATGAGAGAAGAAGGGGAATGTGAGGGTAAAATATATGTTGCAAAATGGGCAGTTCAACTGCTGTGTGTGTTTAGTTGACAGATGGAAGCTTCTCCCGTATAACGAAAGATTTCATGATGTTCGATCAGCCAACAGCAGGCCATGACTGGCCCTTCTTCATCATCGGACAACCAGCAGGTGCGGACGCGAGCAAGCACTCCACCAATGGAGCTATCCATGGCCAAACGAGGCCGCACAGCCTCTTACATGTATAATAGCTTGTTGACTTGTCCAGTGTGTCAACACCGCCTTTTGGCGAGTTATACATACATACCACTTTTGGCTTTTCCTTGCTTTGTGAGTTGTGTTTCAGCTCTCGTCTACTTGGCATGTACGTAGGGTCCGTAGACATAAGTAACACTGTTTTGATCTTTTTTTCAGTCCACGAAACAAGCATAAGCTTTTCTTCATGAAAACCGTAAATTACTGTTCCAGGCTGCTTAGATTTGCCTGGTAGAAACTCGGATGGAATTTCCTTTTTATTGGCCGCTAGTGTTCCAATCGCCATGAACCCCAAAGCAAGGAGCTGAATCATGAGGGCGAAGCTGGTGAAAAAGTTGTCAAAAGTAACACGACGGTTTGTGTTGTAGTATGGTTCCAAAAGCTGGATTACTACACGCTTTCCTTGCTGTTTCTCTGGCTTGTTATCAATTTTTCCTGCAAAAATATTAGACTCTTCATTCCAACTAAGGTGTAGTCGACCAGCAAAACCTACCGACATAAATATCAAAATTACACTGCACAGAATTTGCCGGATCAACGGCGCACCACAGTTTGATACCGTATCGACATGGCTTATTTTTCATATAAACCCTAAAGCAGCATCTACCTCGAAACGGTATCATGCGCTCGTCTACAGTTAGGTCCTTAGACGGCGTGTATGTTTTTAATATGTTTTGCCGCACACGTTCAGTAACCTGTCGAACAGTTTGTAAACGATCTCTTTTTGTTACACTTGAAGAGCTACCGGCGTTTTGTGGAGACCTAGATCGATGTTGTTGACATTGGCTACTCAGTTGAGCTTTTCTTACAGTCTTTGTCAAACGAGGTTGGCGTCGTGAAATAGAATCGTCAAATCTTAAATACCGATAAATCATCTCGAACGTACAATACACATGATATAACCATGCGGCATAAGTATTCGATTATTCATAAATCTCACCTAGATCTACTCATAGCAGCTGAATGGAATAGACGACTTGAAACTTCGTCAGTACTCCACATATCTTTATAGTTCGCTTTGGAGTCATGGTTCTTTCCTGCTGCTATAGCAATTGCATACCAAGCCCATATTTCATCTACGACAACGTCGTGGAAATTAGGGTCAGCATTTGTGTATTGACAAATATTACGTACAATGGAGTCATCGAAAAATACTCCGAATGAATCAAGGGGTGTTTTGATTTCCTTCAAATCGACATTGAAATGAGGATCAACGTAATTCGGACTTGCTTCGGCATTCGATTCAGGTGGATGTTGTGTCCAGTTCACTGTACCACATTTTGATAAAAATATATCCTCAAAATTACTTCCGAATAGAGATTCTTCAAATTCACATAAAATGTCATCCTCCAAATCGAAGGTATCCGGATCCAAGATACTGGAACATTCTGAATTATCTTCTTCACTTACGAAACTCATGCTAAAATTAATGTTTTTGTTTCAAGCTATTTTTTCAATTTCCATTTTTATACGCCATTGTATATGCTATTGACATAATTACCTGATATTCACACATGAAATCTCAAAATAACAATTTTAAAATATTTATCAACTATCAGAAATTTGAATCACGCAACGCAATCAATGCAATCTGCTTCCGGACAAAAAAGCACGCTTACAGAGACCTTACCCATATATAGACGTTCGTGCCGAAAATAAGTCCTGTTCAATAAGGCACCCGAGAAAACTAAAGTGTGTGTGTGCAAATGCAAGCAGAAACACAAAATATATCGGAAACAGATAAAAATCACGCAAACGGGAGATTGTTCTCTCTTCTCATAACATGAGTTAGTACTATCCCATTTTAATTGAACAATCGATTACAACCTTACAAATACGTATTTCGACTTCAATAGTAAGGCCGTATTGACGTGAATTTTATAGCTTAAACATTTTTTATTGATTTCAGTTTTTTGTGCTTATTAGATGATCAGTTAGAAATCGTTATAGTCCATGCTTATCCTGTTCAGAATTCCGAATATGAATCCAATTTTACAAAAAGAACAAAGAATTATATTCATTGGCGTAACTAATGAAAAATTCTAGGGGGGCTAACTTTTTTTTAACTTTTCAAAAGTTAAATTCTTGATAGGTTCAGAAAACCATAACACACTTACTTTTTCTATTTCGAGCTCGGAAAAATTGGGCGCCGCTGTAGCTCAGTAAATTTCTAAACTGAACTTCGGCAGAAAATTTCATTTATTACTGATTCTCAGCTAAATATTTGCTGTATCTCAGCAACCGAAACGTCACTTTTACTGAGATCTCGGCATAAATCATGTTTGCTGAAACTCAGCGGTGCCCACCTCGGGAAAATAAACAAAAAATGCTGATATCTCGGCAAAAAAAATAAGTGGTAGGTGTTGCGCTCGTCGTAAATAGAATGTGAAGCACGATCCTGATTTTAAAAGGATTTTTTGATTTGCTTCGAACCTAGAATACATTATAAAATAAATATTGGATAAATTAGTCGGTTAAACTCTTTGCGCCAGCTTTCTATTCAGTGGCCTGACAATTCCTACGAGTTTTCAAACGGCAATCTGACCACAACAAACTTACCTGTCTTTTCTGTTAGAATAACTTCTAGGATGATTTAAAAAAATCAGTTTCACATCACAATACAACTTCTTCTTCTTCTTCTAATTGGCATTACATCCCCCACTGGGACAGAGCCTCCTCGCAGCTTAGTGTTCATTAAGCACTTCCACAGTTATTAACTGCGAGGTTTCTAAGCCAGGTTACCATTTTTGCATTTGTATATCATGAGGCTAACAGGATGATACTTTTATGCCCAGGGAAGTCGAGACAATTTCCAATCCGAAAATTGCCTAGACCGGCACCGAGAATCGAACCCACCCACCCTCAGCATGGTCTTGCTTTGTAGCCGAGCGTCTTACCGAAGTAGCCTGTGCGGTATATAAGAGTCTTCTCCATTCGGCTCGGTCCATGGCTACACGTCGCCAACTACGCAGTCTACGGAGGGTCCGCAAGTCATCTTCTACCGGATCGATCCACCTTGCCCGCTGCGCACCTCGCCTTCTTGTGCCCGTCGGATCGTTGTCGAGAACCATTTTCACCGGATTACTGTCCGACATTCTGGCTACGTGCCCGGCCCACCGCAGTCGTCCAATTTTCGCGGTGTGAACGATTGATGGTTCTCCCAACAGCTGATGCAACTCGTGGTTCATTCGCCTCCTCCACGTACCGTCCGCCATCTGCACCCCACCATAGATGGTACGCAGCACTTTCCTTTCGAAAACTCCAAGTGCGCGTTGGTCCTCCACGAGCATCGTCTAGGTCTCGTGTCCGTAGAGGACTACCGGTCTAATGAGCGTTTTGTAGATTGTCAGTTTGGTACGGCGGCGAATTTCTCTGCTGGTGTCATTTTCGGCAGTCACCAGTGAGCCCAAGTACACAAATTCTTCTACCACCTTGATTTCGTCACCACCGATGCAAACTCGCGGTGGGTGGCTCACATTGTCGTCTCTTGAACCTCTTCCTATCATGTACTTTGTCTTCGACGTGTTGATGACTAATCTGATCCGCTTAGCTTCTCTCTTCAGTCTGAAGTAGGCTTCCTCCATCTTCTCAAAGTTACGTGCCATAATATATATGTCGTCGGCGAAGCAAAATAGCTGGACGGACTTATTGAAAATTGTACCACTCGTGTTAATCCCTGCTCTTCGTATTACCCCTTCCAAAGCGATGTTGAATAGCAGACACGAAAGACCATCACCTTGCCGTAACCCTCTGCGGGTTTCGAAGGGAATCGAGAATGCCCCTGAAACTCGGACTACGCACATCACCCGATCCATCGTCGCTTTGATCAACCGTGTCAGTTTATCCGGAAAACCGTGTTCGTGTATTCGCTGCCATAGCTGGTCTCGATCGATTGTATCATATGCGGCTTTGAAGTCGATGAATAGATGATGTGTGGGCACGTTGTATTCGCGGCATTTCTGCAGTACTTGGCGAATGGCGAACACCTGGTCCGTGGTGGAGCGTTCGCCCATAAAACCCGCCTGGTACTGCCCCACGAACTCCCTTGCAGTTGGTGCTAGTCGACGGCATAAAATTTGGGAGAGTACCTTGTAGGCGGCGTTCAGCAATGTGATTGCGCAGTCACATCTTGTCACATATTGATCACAATACAACTTATTGGTCGTTAATCTTCAATTTAGTTAAAAAAAATGCAAAAATTAACTTACAGGAGCACTTGTCATAAGACGAGTTAATACAATCCCATTGAATTCCACCACTTAATTGTATCTTGACAGATACGTATTTCGACCTCATTGGTTAGGAAGGCTAAGATCATACGCTCGATTTAGATAACAATTACTCACAAAACCTGGAAAAACTTGAAAATCTCAAGAAATTGTCCATTATCCATTAAGTACTTGTAATACTAATACATAATATATTTTTTAATTCACTTGATGATGAGGTGTTTCCTTTGGTATCATTAGTTATAACGTGTTTTGAGGGGTCCAGATTTTGTCGTGAGCAAGCCTTATAACAATAGCAATCGAAGTTCAAAAACTTGAGCGAATAGATTCAACGTGCTGTAGTGTTTCGAAGAGAGGGATTGGATCATGAAGACAATCCTTTCTCTGCATTTACCCGTATATAATCAGTGAACTAGATATGTGCAAGCCAGATCCTAGGTGGGGTAGTAACGCCAATGATTATATTTATTTGCAACAATCTTAGTACATATTCAACAGTTTAGGTATCTTGGCTAGAAAGAAAGCATGCAAAAATGATACGATTTGTATTTGTATTCATTTCATTTATTAGTTTACATCTAAACAGATAACACTTAACCCTCTAAGACCCGGGACGAACGGATTTTTTTCAAATGGCTCGCATTCAGCACCTGATCGTTGGAATTCCTCGCGGTTTCGTTTGTGCTCAATGGGAATAACTATATTTTTGCTCTAATACATTTTCAAATAAAAATTTTTGTTCAGGTCCGAATTATTGCTAAAATTAAGTGTGCGCGGGGGTGTTTTTTCTATAATTCAAACATCTCTTCAATATTCTGGACGTGTTCATGCCCAAAATTTATCAAATCACCCATCAAACCAACCCAAAAAGATATTTGTAACGATTTTCATTCGATTTCGATGTTTTCACCATTTGAGTAGGGCAGGATTGACTGAATTCAGGGCCGCATTCAGGGGTTATAATGGTAGAGTATGGGCTAAAAATTCAATTACAATGAAATTTGCATGAGCATGCGGCTGCACAAATTTTACAAATCAGGAGTTTTAAATATTTAATTTTCAATTGAAATTGACCTTCTGAAATTCTTATCAGGGCCGGATTTAGGGGTCGAAATGGGGGTGACCAGGGGCCATATCACCAATTGCAATGAAACTGGGCATGCGACTGCTCAAACTTCATGAAAACACATCAGGAGCTCAAAGAACTCTGTTTGAATTTGAAATTGACCTTCTGTAATTTTGACCAGGGCCGGCTTCAGGGGTCTAAATGGGGAGAGCAAGGGCCATATCACCAATTGCAATGAAACTGGGCATGCGACTGCTCAAACTTCATGAAAACACATCAGGAGCTCAAAGAACTCTGTTTGAATTTGAAATTGACCTTCTGAAATTTTGACCAGGGCCGGCTTCAGGGGTCCAAAAGGGAAAAGCAAGGGCCATGTCACCAAAAGCAATGAAACTGGGCATGCGACTGCTCAAACACCATGGAAACACATCAGGAGCTCAAAGAAATCTGTTTCAAATGGAAATTGATCTTCTGAAATTTCAACCAGGGCCGGATTTAGGAGTGAAAATGGGGAAGGCAGGGGCCATATCACCACTTGCAATGAAACTGGGCATGCGACTGCTCAAACTTCATGAAAACACATCAGGAGCACAAAGAACTCTGTTTGAATTTGAAATTGACCTTCTGAAATTTTGACCAGGGCCGGCTTCAGGGGTCCAAAAGGGAAGAGCAAGGGCCATGTCACCAAAAGCAATGAAACTGGGCATGCGACTGCTCAAACACCATGGAAACACATCAGGAGCTCAAAGAAATCTGTTTCAAATGGAAATTGACTTTCTGAAATTTCAACCAGGGCCGGGTTCAGGTGTGAAAACATGGAGAGCGAGCTGCTCAAACATCATGAAAATCCATCAGGAGCTCAAAGTATTCTGATTGAACTTGAAACTGCTCTGATACAAATTTCAGGAATTTCTCCGGAAAATACTCCAGGAATTGCTCTAGAAGTTCCTCCGGGAATTCCTCCAGGAATTTCTCCGGAAGTTCCTCCAGGATTTCCTCCGAAAGTTCCTCCAGGAATTCCTCCGGAAGTTCCTCCAGGAATTCCTCCGGAAGTTCCTCCAGGAATTCCTCCGGAAGTTCCTCCAGGAATTCCTCCGGAAATTCCTCCAGCAATTCTTCCGGAAGTTCTTTCAGGAAATGCTCCGGAAAATCCTCCAAGAATTTCTGCCGAAGTTCCTCCGGAAGTTCCTTCAGAAATTCCTTCGGAAATCCCTCCAGGAATTCATTCGGAAATTCCTCCAGGAATTCATTCGGAAGTTCCTCCAGGAAATCTTAGAGAAGTTCCTCCGGGAATTCCTCCGGAAGTTCCTCCAGGAATTCCTCCGGAAGATCTTTCAGGAAATCCTCCGGAAAATCCTCCAAGAATTTCTGCCGAAGTTCCTCCGGGAATTCCTCCGGAAGTTCCTTCAGGAATTCCTTCGGAAATTCCTCCAGCAATTCATTCGGAAATTCCTCCAGGAATTCATTCGGAAGTTCCTCCAGGAAATCCTATAGAAGTTCCTCCAGGAATTCATCCGGAAGTTCTTCCAGGAAACCCTACGGAAGTTCCTCCAGGAATTCCGCCATGAATTCCTCCGGAAATTCCTCCATGAATTCCTCCGGAAGTTCCTTCATAAATCCCTCGGGAAGTTCCGCCATGAATTTTTCCGAAAGTTCCTCCAGGAATTCATCCGGATGTTCCTACAAGAATTTCCCTCAAGTTCCTCCAGGAATTTCCCGGAAGTTCCTTCAGGAATTCCTTAGGAAGTTTCTCCAGGAATTCCTCCGGAAGTTCCTCCATAAATACTTCCGAAAGTTCCTCCAGGAATTCTCCGGAAGTTCCTCCAGGAATTTCTCCGGAAGTTCCTCCAGGAGGTTCCTCCAGGAGGTTCCTCCAGGAATTCCTCCGGAAGTTCCTCCAGGAATTCCTCCGGAAGTTCCTCCAGGAATTCCTCCGGAAGTTCCTCCAGGAATTCCTCCGGAAGTTTCTCCAGGAATTCCTCCGGAAGTTCCTCCAGGAATTCCTCCGGAAGTTCCTCCAGGAATTCCTCCGGAAGTTCCTCCAGGAATTCCTCCGGAAGTTCCTCCAGGAATTCCTCCGGAAGTTCCTCCAGGAATTCCTCCGGAAGTTCCTCCAGGAATTCCTCCGGAAGTTCCTCCAGGAATTCCTCCGGAAGTTCCTCCAGGAATTCCTCCGGAAGTTCCTCCAGGAATTCCTCCGGAAGTTCCTCCAGGAATTCCTCCGGAAGTTCCTCCAGGAATTCCTCCGGAAGTTCCTCCAGGAATTCCTCCAGGAATTCCTCCGGTAGTTCCTCCAGGAATTCCTCCGGAAGTTCCTCCAGGAATTCCTCCGGAAGTTCCTCCAGGAATTCCTCCGGAAGTTCCTCCAGGAATTCCTCCGGAAGTTCCTCCAGGAATTCCTCCGGAAGTTCCTCCAGGAATTCCTCTGGAAGTTCCTCCAGGAATTCCTCCGGAAGTTCCTCCAGGAATTCCTCCGGAAGTTCCTCCAGGAATTCCTCCGGAAGTTCCTCCAGGAATTCCTCCGGAAGTTCCTCCAGGAATTCCTCCGGAAGTTCCTCCAGGAATTCCTCCGGAAGCTCCTCCAGGAATTCCTCCGGAAGCTCCTCCAGGAATTCCTCCGGAAGTTCCTCCAGGAAGTTCCTCCAGGAAATTCCTCCAGGAAGTTCCTCCAGGAAGTTCTTCCAGGAAGTCCATCCAGGAAGTTCCTCCAGGAAGTTCCTCCAGGAATTCCTCCGGAAGTTCCTCCAGGAATTCGTCCGGAAGTGCCTCCAGGAATTCGTCTGGAAGTTCCACCAGGAATTTCTCCGGAAGTTCCTCCAGGAATTTATCCGGAAGTTCCTCCAGAAATTCCTCTGGAAGTTGCTCCAGGAATTCCTCCGGAAGTTCCTCTAGGAATTCCATTGCAAGTTCCTTCAGGAATTCCATAGGAAGTTCCTTCAGGAATTCCTTCGGAAATTCCACCAGGAATTCCTTCGGAAGTTCCACCAGGAATTCCTTCGGAAGTCAAAAAATCCTAGAGGATCTCTGAAAGTTCCGAAAGAATTCCTGAATTCGCGAAGTAACTTCTGCAGAAATTCCTGCATGAACTTCTGGAGGAATTCCAGGAGAAACTTCCGAAGGAATTCCTGGTGGAACTTCCAGAAGAATTACTGGTAGAACTTGCGAAGGAATTCCTGGTGGAACATAAGAAGGAATTCCTGGTGGAACTTCCGAAGGAATTCCTGGTGGAACTTCCGAAGGAACCCCTGGTGGAACTTCCGAAGGAATTCCTGGTGGAACTTAGGAAGGAATTTCTGGTGGAACTTCCTGGAGCACCTTCTGGAAAAATTCTTGAAAGAACTTCCGAAGAAATTCCTGGAGGAATTTCCGAAGGAATTCCTGAAGAAACTTCCGGTGGAATTCCTGGAGGAACTTCCGGAGAATTCCTGGAGGAACTTTCGGAAGTATTTATGGAGGAACTTCCGGAGGAATTTATGGAGGAACTTCCGGAGGAATTCCTGGAGAAACTTCCGAAGGAATTCCTGAAGGAACTTCCGGGAAATTCCTGGAGGAACTTCGAGGGAAATTCTTGTAGGAACTTCCGGAAGAATTCATGGCGGAACTTCCCGAGGGATTTATGAAGGAACTTCCGGAGGAATTCATGGAGGAACTTCCGGAGGAATTCATGGAGGAATTCATGGAGGAATTCCTGGAGGAACTTCCGTAGGGTTTCCTGGAAGAACTTCCGGATGAATTCCTGGAGGAACTTCTAATGCATTTCCTGGAGGAACTTCCGAATGAATTCCTGGAGGAATTTCCGAAGGAATTCCTGAAGGAACTTCCGGAGGAATTCCCGGAGGAACTTCGGCAGAAATTCTTGGAGGATATTCTGGAGGATTTCCTGAAAGATCTTCCGGAGGAATTCCTGGAGGAACTTCCGGAAGAATTCCCGGAGGAACTTCTATAAGATTTGCTTGAGGAACTTCCGAATGAATTCCTGGAGGTATTTCCGAATGAATTCCTGGAGGTATTTCCGAATGAATTCCTGGAGGGATTTCCGAAGGAATTTCTGAAGGAACTTCCGGAGGAACTTCGGCAGAAATTCTTGGAGGATTTTCCGGAGCATTTCCTGAAAGAACTTCCGGAGGAATTGCTGGAGGATCTTCCGGAGGAATTCCTGGAGGAACTTCGAGGGAAATTTTTGTAGGAACATCCGGATGAACTCCTGGAGGAACTTCCGGAAGAATTCATGGCGGAACTTCCCGAGGGATTTATGAAGGAACTTCCGGAGGAATTCATGGAGGAACTTCCGGAGGAATTCATGGAGGAATTCCTGGAGGAACTTCCGTAGGGTTTCCCGGAAGAACTTCCGGATGAATTCTTGGAGGAACTTCTATAGCATTTCCTGGAGGAACTTCCGAATGAATTCCTGGAGGAATTTCCGAATGAATTGCTGGAGGAATTTCCGAAGGAATTCCTGAAGGAACTTCCGGAGGAATTCCCGGAGGAACTGCGGCAGAAATTCTTGGAGAATTTTCTGGAGGATTTCCTGAAAGATCTTCCGGAGGAATTCTTGGAGGAACTTCCGAAAGAATTCCCGGAGAAACTTCTATAAGATTTCCAGGAGGAACTTCCGAATGAATTCTTGGAGGAATTTCCGAATGAATTCCTGGAGGGATTTCCGAAGGAATTTCTGAAGGAACTTCCGGAGGAACTTCCGGAGGAATTCTTGGAGGATTTTCCGGAGCATTTCTTGAAAGAACTTCCGGAGGAATTGCTGGAGGAACTTCCGGAGAAATTCCTGGAGGAACTTCAGGAGAAATTCCTGGAGGGATTCCCGGAGGAACTTCTAGAGGAATTCCTGGAGTATTTTCGGGAGAAATTCCTGAAATTTGTATCAGAGCAGTTTCAAGTTCAATCAGAATACTTTGAGCTCCTGATGTGTTTTCATGATGTTTGAGCAGCCCGCTCTCCATGTTTTCACCCCTGAATCCGGCCCTGGTTGAAATTTCAGAAAGTCAATTTCAAATTCAAACAGAGTTCCTTGAGATGCTGATGTGTTTCCATGAAGTGTGAGCAGTCGCATGCCCACTGCCCAGTTTTATTTCTATTGGTGATATGGCCTTTGCTCTCCCCATTTGGACCCCTGAAGCCGGCCCTGGTCAAAATTTCGGAAAGACAATTTGAAGTTCGAGCAGAATTCTTTGAGCTCCTGATGTGTTTTCATGAAGTTTGAGCAGTCGCATGCCCTGTTTCATTGCAAGTGGTGATATGGCCCCTGCCTTCCCCATTTTCACTCCTAAATCCGGCCCTGGTTGAAATTTCAGAAGATCAATTTCCATTTGAAACAGATTTCTTTGAGCTCCTGATGTGTTTCCATGGTGTTTGAGCAGTCGCATGCCCAGTTTCATTGCTTTTGGTGACATGGCCCTTGCTCTTCCCTTTTGGACCCCTGAAGCCGGCCCTGGTCAAAATTTCAGAAGGTCAATTTCAAATTCAAACAGAGTTCTTTGTGCTCCTGATGTGTTTTCATGAAATTTGAGCAGTCGCATGCCCAGTTTCATTGCAATTGGTAATATGGCCCTTGCTCTCCCCATTTAGACCCCTGAAGCCGGCCCTGGTCAAAATTTCAGAAGGTCAATTTCAAATTCAAACAGAGTTCTTTAAGCTCCTGATGTGTTTTCATGAAGTTTGAGCAGTCGCATGCCCAGTTTCATTGCAATTGGTGATATGGCCCCTGGTCACTCCCATTTCGACCCCTAAATCCGGCCCTGATAAGAATTTCAGAAGGTCAATTTCAATTGAAAATTAAATATTTAAAACTCCTGATTTGTAAACTTTGTGCAGCCGCATGCTCATGCAAATTTCATTGTACTTAATTGAATTTTAAGCCCATACTCTACCATTATAACCCCTGAATGCGGCCCTGAATTCAGTCAATCCTGCCCTACTCAAATGGTGAAAACATCGAAATCGAATGAAAATCGTTACAAATATCTTTTTGGGTTGGTTTGATGGGTGATTTGATAAATTTTGGGCATGAACACGTCCAGAATATTGAAGAGATGTTTGAATTATAGAAAAACACCCCCGCGCACACTTATTTTTAGCAATAACTCGGACCTGAACAAAAATTTTTATTTGAAAATGTATTAGAGCAAAAATATAGCTATTCCTATTGAGCACAAACGAAACCGCGAGGAATTCCGACGATCAGGTGCTGAATGCGAGCCATTTGAAAAAAATCCGTTCGTCCCGGGTCTTAGAGGGTTAACAATTTGACGCCACAATACACGGTTCGAGGCCGCATCTCTCCATCCTCGAATGCTCCCCACGCTCGCCAAGTCGTTTTGTATCTGGTCACCGAACCTCGCTCGTTGCCCTCCACCCCGTCTCGTACCTGCTGGATCGGAAGCGAACACCATCTTTGCAGGGTTGCTGTCCGACATTTTTGCAACATGCCCTGCCCATCGTACCCTTCCGGCTTTAGCTACATTCTGGATACTTGTTTCGCCGTAGAGCTTGGCGAGCTTGTGGTTCATTCTTCGCCGCCCCACACCACCAAAGATGGTCCTAAGAACCCGTCTCTGGAATACTCCGAGTGCTTGCAAGTCCTCCTTCTTTGTATTTGTATACATAACTTGTATACCCTACATATTTGTATAAGATTCTATCAATTCAAGTTTATACGCAGAATTGTAAGAAAACCTTGGACATGCCTCAAGGGCAAATGAAGTAAACAACATTATTAGTAATCAACTTAAACAAATATTGAAGCTTGATACGTTACATATTACGGTTCTATACAAGCCGATAAGTGGCCATTTCCCCACGAGATAAATCATTCTAGTCGGGTACATGCACACGTGTAAACAAACATAGGACATGTTGCACGAATGTCGGACACAACCCTTCAAAGATGGTGTTCCCTTCAATACAGGGTATTCAATAAGTTCGAATACAAATGTTTGATCATTGTGTTTGTAAGTCCAATGTACATATTCTGTATTAGTATTGATGTCAGCGTTTGCAGTATATATACGCTATCGGATGTGTATGGTGTTGACATTCTGTCACTTGTTTGTTTAGTGCGCGCGTTGAAAATGGATTGGGGTATCATAAATGGCCGTTTTGGAAAGTCAAAATCATGGCGGCGTACTACAAAACTGAGGTTTTGGGGACGATTGATGCCCCCAGTGGCCCGGTGCTTAGACGGAGATGAGCCTTACGTGTTCCAATAGGACGATAACCCTTTATACAAGGAAATTGCGATTTTAGCCTAATATGGGGACAATTTCATCGACATTTTGGACAAAACATTGCGACCTCTCAACTTCCCGGATTTGAACCATCTTAACTATTTTATTTGGTCCTTTATTGTGTTAAAGCTGTACGAATACAAGGTCAGTAACTTGGACCAGTTCAAGACGTAATTCTCAAACTCTGGAACGAAATGCCCATGCAGACCGTGCGTGCCGCTTGCGATGGGTTTTAGAAACGTTTGAAGCTCGTGAAGAAGTACAAAAAAGAGGTCACTCCAAAAGAAATGTTACAAACGTTCCTTATAAACAAATTTAATCTCAATTTTTAAACGTTTTTTGAAAGTGTATTCGAACTTATTGAACACCCTGTATGTGTATTGTGGTGTAAAATTGTTTATTCAGTGTTATCTGTTTAGATGAAGGCAAAATAAATGAAGATTGATATGTAGCATTCGCATAATATAGTATGGATCAGATTTTTAGGTAGTCACTTCCTTCAGAGCACCTAATCCGGAATATGTTCCAGTGAAAACAACCAGAATTTATTGCACGAAAAGACGACCACTGGTGCTACAAAACCTTGAAGTTCAATTAGTTAAACGACACAATTTAAATCAGATCGATATGTGCATGGGAATCTTTATGACGGTGTGCGAGGAAACGGTCTACAGTGGCGAGCGGTCATGAGCTCACCTAACTTTACGCCAAACCCACTTTTTAGAAGGTGACAGAAGCTGGAAGTATACTATGGGCAGGGCATGTTCAAAGAATGCTGGACAGTAATCATGTAAAGGTGGTCGCTTGATGCTGATAGGAACAAGAAAGTGTGGAGCGCAGCGGTAAATGTGGATGACTTAGGTACAAATTGATTTGGCAAGCTTGAGGCGCAACCTAAGATTGGTAGATCTTGAGCAATGTATTGTGGCATCAAACTGTCCACTGCCCTGCCCTGGTGGAAACATACACATAAACAGTGTACCAAATGACCAGCAATGAACCGATATTGCAAAATCTTGAAGTTTGATACGTCGCATGACATGGTTTGGATCAAATCGGTATGTGGCCACTTCCGTCAGGGCAGTAGGGCACCTAGTCTGGAACATGTCCAGGTGGATACAAACATAGAAATATAACACGAAATGGCCAGCGATAAACTGGTGTTGCAAAAGTGTTGAAGTTTGATACGTCGCATGACATAGTTTGGTTCTGATCGATGAGCGGCCACTTCCCCCAGGGCACCTTATCCCTAGTCTAACCAGGCGCTTCTAAAGGGGCCTGAATAAGCACAGGGACTATTTTTGCTCATTTCACATAATGTACTAGGATATGATTGAAAATTCTATTTTGTAATCATCAAACTTCTGTGAAAAGTTTGATTCTCCATACAAAAATAATTTATTACCCCAACGGAATCCGGAATATCTCCGGAACCATGAAACAGACCGTTTTCAGATTCCGGGAACAAAAACTATACGAATTTCTGGATCGAACGGTACGCGACCGCTTACATAAGGCAATCAAACTCATCAAATGCTTTAGCCAAGCAAGCCTTTGGCACAGCAGAGTGCGATTGATTCGCATTCTATACCATCCTGCCCAGTCCGTTGCTGGAGGGCATGGAGTGCGATCCTCTCGTTTAATAAACAATGTGCACTCGCTTGACTGTGGATATACAACAGTAAAGCACATGTGGAGATTGGACAAATCAAGCATCCGAAAGATATTCAATTTGTAAAAAAGAGAGCTAACCGCGGTGGAGGTTGGTACTCGGATTCTGATGGCTTTTCCGCAAAACGTGACCTCTAAGTGGTCTTGTTGTGTAGGGGTTATCACGCCTATCTAGAGAGTAGGAGGTTGAGGGTTCGAGTCCCTCCAAGACACTTTTTCGCAAATTTCATATCAATTTGTCCATTTCGAAACATATGCTGTGCATATGCACAGCCAAGATATTTATCAAAAAAATGGTTTTCGTACGGCCGAGTTGCCGAATAATATGCAATTAATTGTTAACGAATATAATAGTTTTATTCGCATGTAGTTACACTAGCACACTCTAGTGATGTCTAGCAACATTTTTGTCAATATTCAAAAGGACGAGACCAGTGGCATTCTAGCTAAAAATCCGCTGGAGGCCCTTTCAAATCTTTTCAACAATACTAGTACATCTGCTGGTGTAAATAGCGATATTGACACTATCAGGCATGAGGTGGCGATGCTGCGTATTTATATCAATGTGATTTTGCATATACAGCAGTGACAACTGTCGTTGAATGGCGTAAGTTATGAATGTTACTTTTGTACACTCTAGGTGGAGAGCAGTCATAAAGAAATTTAGTAAATAGTAGTAAATCGCTCGAGTTTAGTTTGGAGCTGTAATCAGATCTAATTTATTGTTAAAGTTGCAAAATGCAATGAGGGTATAAAAAATCAGAAAAATATTTGTAGCTTTTCTACCTAGGTCACATATCGCTGTGATGCGTAGTTAGTGAGAACGGGTGATTTGTCCATACAAGAAAATTAATTTTACTACAAATGTTGTGGCGCCATCTCTTTCAACCAGCACCTTTGGCCCTGTCCTATTACAGATCAAATAATCTTTTTGTTTTGTTTGAACTTGCGCGGAAAATAGAAGCACCATGGGTGGGAAAAGTAAAAAGATGAGTCCAAATGAAAAAAAAAACTTATTCTACGCCTGCATAATTAGTGCAAGTTGACTTATGACTTTTCAAGAAATATGGGTAGACCAAGGGTAGCAAGAATTCAACCATTTAATTAATGATTGATCGCATCAGAGCCACAAATTCTATCAAAACGAATAGCAGAGTGGTCGTCAGCAATGGTAAACCGATAACGATGAGCGATTTATTGTGCGAAAATAAAAATAAATCCTTAAAAACGAGTTCACCCATATAGACAAGTGAGTTGGAGAGAAGAAGTGCTCAGATATGAACTAATACGAACAGAAATACCTGTGAAAAGTATGGGTATAATGGGCGAGTATCACGGAAGAAAATTCAAGTGAACCATCAAATTATCAAAAACAGCTCGATTTCAGCTAAAAATATCGCTGCAAGAAGGATGACTTTCAGAATCAAGTTATGTTATCTGACGAAAGCACACACTTAACTCATTTCACCGTATTCGGTAAATTTTACCGAAATCTCAACAGCTGAACTGTTCGGTAATTTATTTTACAGATTTTTTGTAATTTTTTCCATTGCTCAACTGTCAAAATCACCGAAAATCGGTAAAATTATTTACCGAAAAGTTCTGCTGTTGAGTTTTCGGTAAAATTTACCGAATTCGGCGATTTATTTTAAGTGTGCAAGTACAGCATATTTGGATCAAATGGCCGATGTATGGTATGGCGGGAAATGAATATTGAGATACAGCCGCAGAATCTCTTTTGAGCAGTAAAGCATGGTGGGGCTCCGTCATGATCTCTGAGGTGCTTGAGCGCAACCGGTGCGGGAAAATTTCACATTATTGAAGGAATTATGAATCACAAAATGTTCATCCGCATTTTGAAAGAAAATTTGAACGCCAGGGCTGAAAAATTGGGCTTACAGGTAACATACATCTTTTGAGGTTACTAGATTCTATCTTTGACATTTTCTAGAAAACACACAGCTAGACGAATACTTTTTGGACTCACCGTATGCAATTTGTATGAAGCAGTGGGGCGACAACGGATTTTTTTCATATGGAATATTGGCAAGTATGACAGTAATCTCTTATTTGGCGCATAAATTTATACTCCAATGTCAAAATGCTCATATACTATCATAAATTGTGGTGGTAATTGTGAAAATGTGTATTGTTTACCGTTTTTACAAGAGAGAGTGGTGTCGAAAGCACATATTAAATTAAATATTGCAACGAACAAAAATACACCAAATCCGTAAAAATGTAGTGTTTTCACTTAATTCCTTACGCGTAATGTGCAGATAGGTAGCAGAAACTCTGTGCTGAGCAGAAAGAGTTGTTTCTTGCATTATCCAAACTTTGTGCGTTTTAGAATATTCTCACTCACGGCAGTGTTTTTTTTTCATAGACTACGGCGTAGTATTAGTGCCGTCGGCATTCGCTCGATTGGAGGCAACAAATATTTGACAGCTTAGCACCCGCCTGGTATGAAATGAAGGCACAACATGAGGGCTGGAACATGTAGCCTTTTTGCAATTGGAGTTTTTAAAACAGTTTTCATTTTTCTAAACTTCTTCACTTACAAATATGGTAAATATTTGGGAAATAAATTTTTCATATAATAGTAACCCGTAACGCTGGGTAGACACCTTTACGTGGTGAGTTACGGGGTAAGATCTACCACGGTTACATTGCCAGCTGCAGGCATTATCCAACTTCCTCATTATCCAACTCCGTGGTACTTATGAGGGTGTCGCTAAGTCGGTGGCCTCTCGTTAAGTAAGTACCACATCAACACTTCCTTTCTCTCCTTAGTTACGGTGAAGATGGGCGTGGCCTGGAGTAGTAATCCTCATGCTTATGTTATTTTTGTTTAAGATTGGAATCAAGGACCACTCCCCTTCTTGATTTCTGATAGCATTCTAGATAAGGATCTCAAAAGTAAAACATGAGTATCACTAGTGTCCAATCTACGAATTACACCGTAACAATGCTAATGCTAATGCTAATGCTAATAAATTTTTCATATAATAGTATTTTCGTTAGCATGTCCTTGGTAAGCGTGCTTTGGTACGGCAAATGCTGCGTAAAGCGTACCATTGGTCCTTCGCGTACCTGAAGGAATAAAATAGACCCCATCTCGCGGTCCTTAGCCTCTTACCCAGCAACTCCTATCCCTACCTCCCCACGGTGCTGGCCGGGATTCGAGCAACCTTAGAGAAGATCGGGTAACCAACCCCGGTGGGAACTATGGTCTCCGGAGGTGCAAATCTTATTGAGCGTCTGCTCTCCATGTCAGGATCGGCTCACAACTGCGTCTGTTCCCCATGTTAGGGGCGGCTGATCTTCGTCCGAGTGCCAGCGAGGGACTCTAAGTGAAACTGTGCACCATGATCCACCGGAAATAAGGAGGAATGGTCCTCCGGAAATTTAGGGGGTTTGGTTTCAGGCCCTGCAAGCCAGCCAAAAAAAACTCACGCAACGAACAATCAACAAGAGAGTATGGACCGGAACCATCGGCGAAGACCACTGTGGCGAAAAGGGACTAGCGAAAAGGACTAGCACATGCATACTCGCCGATGTGCTCAAGGACCGTGGATTCGGCATCGTAGCGCTGCAGGAGGTTTGTTGGAAGGGATCAATGGTGCGAACGTTTAGAGCAGAGGTTCCCAAACTTTTGGATATGCGACCCACCTAGCAGAATCCCATATTGCTTGCGACCCACCAGGTACCAAATGCATTGATTTTGTGAAATGAGATAAAAATGAGTTCGCGTTCTATTGGACAAATTATAATAAATTGCTTTATATCCCATCATTGTATTTGTCAAAAATTCGTCCACATCCAATCCATAATTTATTCAGATTAGGATTTGAATTGGATTTCGATTTGATTAGGTTTGGTTTTGAATTAGATTTGGATTTGATTTGAATTTTTTTTATTAAAGTGATTTTTAAATCATAATTATAATAAAATTAGATACAATTCGAATTGAATAAGGATTGGTTTTGGATTGGGTTCGATGCTTACATTTGGATTGTATAGGACTTCTTTCTACTTGCCCAAATATCGTATAACAATAAAAGCCGTTGACCTCGTTATGTTTGTTGTTCTTTAATCATCCAATCATTAGTAAGATCATAATTCAAAATATGGAATAGATTTGTGGGACAAAATAGTAACAAAGTCATGAATTAAGATTTGTCTTTCGCGACCCACCGCTGAATAGCTCAACGCCCCCCTTGGGGGTCGCGACCCACAGTTTGGGAACCTGTGGTTTAGAGGTAATCATACCATCTACCAGAGCTGCGGCAACACACACGAGCTGGGAACAGCTTTCATAGTGATTAGCGACATGCAAAGGCGCGTGATCAAGTGGTGGCTGATCAACGAGAGAATGCGCAGGTTGAGGATCAAAGGCCGGTTCTTCAACTTCAGCATGATCAACGTCCATAGCCCACACTCCGGAAGCACTGATGATGATAAGGACGCATTCTACGCGCTGCTGGACCGTGAGTACGACAGCTGCCCAAGCCACGACGTCAAAATCATCATAGGAGATTTGAACGCTCAGGTTGGCCAAGAGGAGGAGTTTAGACCGTTTATTGGGATGTTCAGTGTCCACCAGCTGACCAACGGAAATGGCCTACGACTAATTGATTTCGCCGCCTCCAAGAATATGGCCATTCGCAGCACCTACTTCCAACACAGCCTTCCGTATCGGTACACCTGGAGATCACCACTGCAGATAGAATCACAAATCGACCCAGTCCTGATTGATGGACGGCACTTCTCCGACATTATCGACGTCAGGACATATCGTGGCGTTAACATCGACTCTGACCACTATCTGGTGATGGTTAAACTGCGCCCAAAACTATCCGTCATCGGTCGTACCGCCGCGGTACGACCTAGAGCGACTGAAGCAACCTGATGTCGCCACTGCATACGCGCAGCATCTCGAGACAGCGTTGCCGGAAGAGGGTGAGCTCGATGGGGCCCCTCTTGAGGACTGCTGGAATACAGTTAAAGCAGCCATTAACGACGCAGCGGAGAACAACGTCGGGTATATGGGACGAAGTCGACGGAACGATTGGTTCGACGAAGAGTGCAGACAGATTCTGGAGGAGAAGGACGCAGCGCGGGCGGTCGCGCTGCAGCAAGGTACCCGGCAGAACGTGGAACGTTATAGACGGAAGCGGAGACAGCAGACCCGCCTTTTTCAGGAGAACAAACGCCGCCTGGAAGAAGCGGAGGGGAGGAGATGACTACGTCAGTTCAGCGGACGATGGAAGCCAACCAGCCCCCACCTTGAGGGAAGTTATGGATGCCATCCAACAGCTAAAAACCAATAATGCAGCTGGTAAGGATGGTATCGGAGCTGAGCTCATCAAGATGGGCCCGGAAAGACTAGCCGCTTGCCTGCACAAATTGATAGTCAGAATCTGGGAAACTAAACAGCTACCGGAGAAGTGGAAGGAAGGGGTTATATGCCCCATCTACAAGAGGGCGACAAACTGGAGTGTGAGAACTTTCGAGCGATCACCATCCTTAATGCCCCCTACAAAGTGATATCCCAGATCATCTTCAGTCGTCTGTCACCATTAGTGAATGAGTTCGTGGGAAGTTATCAGGCCGGCTTCGTTGACGGCCGCTTGGCAACGGACCAGATCTTCACTGTATGGCAATGGATGGTGGACATGGACATTCTCGGCCGAACATTTGCAAAGGTGGCAGAACTGTACACCCGCCTGAAACGTGAAGCAACAAAAGTTGGACTGGTGGTGAATACCTCAAAGACAAAGTACATGCTTGTGGGCGGAACCGAGCGCGACAGGGCCCGCCTGGGAAGCAGTGTTACGATAGACGGGGATATCTTCGAGGTGGTCGAGGAATTCGTCTACCTCGGATCCTTGCTAACGGCTGATAACAATGTCAGTCGTGAAATACGAAGGCACATCATCTGTAGAACTCGGGCCTACAACGGGCTCCAGAAGAAACTGCAGTCAAAAAAAATTCGCCACCGCACCAAATGTGTCATGTACAAGACGCTAAGGTGCCTGCCAGAGTAGACACGTCTACGCGACGTAGCGCGAAAATTACACGCAAAGGAATAACAGTCAATAATAAGGAGCTGTCAAATCGTATGGACGCTTCGCTTCGCACTTCGCGTCTACTCTGGCCGCACCCTAATAAGACCGGTTGTTCTCTACGGACATTAAACATAGACAATGCTCGAGGAGGACTTGCAAGCACTCGGAGCATTCAAGAGACGGGTGCTTAGGACCATCTTTGGCGGTGAACCATGAGCTCGCCCAACTCTACGGCGAACCCAGTATCCAGAAGGTAGCTAAAGCCGGAAGAGTACGATGGGCAGTAGGGTGGTTCAAAAAATCGATTTTGCTCCACAGTGCTCATCTGATTCTTTACCATGTTCTGAGTGTCCTCTGAAAATTTGAGCTCATTTGGATTAAAACTGATTTAGCACAAGCCGTTTCAAGTTTGCATGCAAATTAGTATGGGGAAATTTATTTTTTCATTATACTGTTAATGACGTTTCCCCATTAAGCGCAGGTTAAAAGAAAACCTACATAGCTAAAAGGGATACTCAACAGCTTGATTCAGTGTTATCTGTTTAGATGTAGACTAAATAAATGAATGAATGAAGCGTGCTATGGGGGGGATCTAAAATGCACTCTCACAATCAGTGTGGTAGTATTTTACACGGAACCAATTAGAATTCACGTTCAAAAAGATGATTTGATTTTCTCTATTTGTTTGCATGCTGCCTTTATTCAACGCATGTAAAATGACTGGTACTATAAACAGAAACCCATCTTTATCTTTCGTATGTTCGAAATTAACAATCACTCGTCCCAAGTGGGCTGAAAAATTATCCACCTGATAGGGACAAGGATGCCGACATTTTGTCCATTTCTCTTGAGACTTTCGCTGGTTTAAATGAGATATTGCGGACATTCATTGTCGTTTTTTGCTATTTGGCGTCAAAACCAAATGTAAGCAAGCCGGCTGGTGGAATAATTCTGGTTGGAAATGCAATATATGAAGATTTATAACGATAAATGTGCTCAACCGTAGCATAATGGGCCAAGGTTTGAGCCGTTACCCCTATGTTAAACTTATGTGGAATTATTAAACACTCATGGGTTAGCAGAAAAAAAACCTAATGGGTTTATTTGTTTAGTTTTTTTTTATTTGTTGTGAATCTCATGAATGTCACAGTTCTCCGTTCGGTCGAAATTTTAAAGCTCGCACTGAAAAAAAACTCACTTCAAAACAGCAACTTGAATTAAATAGTAGAACAAAATAATGATAATAAAACTGTAAAAGAGTAGAACAGGCGACAGATGTAGGAATTGAGACGGGTATGATATATATTTTTTTTTTCTTGAGCAAGGGTAAACGGAAATTTGCAACCAGACACCTGAGGAGGTACTCATGTAGTGTGGGGATGGGTATGTCATGTAACTCTTACCCGACCCACTAAAACCAAAACCCTTTCGCCAGTCCGTACCACCGGCCCGCAATTAAGCAATACATCAGGGGGGACTATTGAGAACGCTCACGCCTATGCTAACGCACTTGACGTCAATACACACAACATCGACTTCAAGGGTGGCTACCTCAACACCCGTCGATCGCAAGCTATGATAGTAATCTAACGGTCCGTATCATAATCTCACGTTGTAGACGAGCACCCCGACAACAACCACCGCGCGTGAACCGCAATGACCTCTATATCTACATACTGAGGTCCCCGCAGCCCACCCGCGACATGTTGGTTGTCGGGGTGAGCAAAGTGTTCACTGCATCACAGGTGCCCTTACTGCACACGTTGGTTTTGTTCAAGACGCCACCACCGCTGCAGTTTCGACATAATCGGTTGAGATGCTGTGTTCACCGCATTCCATATAGCTTCCTCCCGGCAAATCCTCTCGACGAGCAGCATGGCATTGCGTTCTATCTCGAATCGCGGGCATGCGAACATCACATGCTCTGCCGATTCTACCTCACCTACACATTCAGGACACTCCGCTGAATCTGCGAAGCCAAACCTGTGTAGGAATTTCTTAAAGCAGCCATGCTCAGACAACACCTGTGTTAGGTGGAAGTTGACTTAACCATGCTTCCTATCAACCCAGTTGGACACATCTGGAATCAGTCTGTGGGTCCAACGACCTTTGACTGCGGTGTCCCATGCTCTTTTCCATTTAAGCAACAAAGCTGCTCTCTTGACACGCACTTGCATTGCACCGAGTCCCTTTCGTTGTAGCACTCCACATCCTCCTCTAAGAGTATGTCGATCGGCATCATTCCAGCTATAACGCACACCGCCTCATATGATATGGTGCGATATGCGCTCGCGACACGTAAACACATCAGCCGGTGTACTCTGATCAATTTCTTTACATTGTACTCGGCTTTTAGTGCTACGGCCCATGCCGGCACGCCATAACGGATGATAGACAATGCTACGCCAGCTATCAGCCTACGCACTTGACTATGCACCGCCGATCTGTTGGACATCATTCGTGATAAAGATTTTATCGCCAATGAAGCCCGCTGACATGCATAATCGACGTGGCTCGTAAAATTGAGCTTATCATCGATCATCACGCCCAGATGCTTGAGAGACCTCACGGAGTTAACTGTGCAGGTCCCTACTCTTATCCTCGCCTGTTGCAGCCCATGACGGTTATGCACTACCACGACTTCCGTCTTGTGATGTGCAAGGGACAACCGCCTCGAGTTGAGCCATTCCTCCACTCTGCCAATCGCGTATGAAGCCTTCAGTTCGACTTCGACGAGAGTGTCACCTGCTACTTCTAGCATTACGTCATCCGCGAAGCCTTCTATCTTCACTCCGGCCGGAAGACTTAGGCGTAATACTCCATCGTACATAATATTCCACAGAACCGGTCCGAGGATCGATCCCTGTGGAACACCCGCGGACACTACGATCGACTTTTGACCGGCATCAGTGTTGTATAACAGCACCCTATTCTGAAAATAGCTTTTCAGTATCCTGCACAGGTAATCCGGAACTCTCAATCGGTGCAGGGAGTCAGCAATTGCTGCCCAGCTAGCATTGTTAAACGCGTTTTTTACATCAAGTGTAATCAACGCGCAGTACCTTATACCTCTTCTGTTTAAACCTCTCGCTATCTTGGCCGTATCCGTTACCGCTCGAATTGCTTCGATGGTAGAACGGCCCTTACGGAAGCCATACTGGTTGCTAGATAAGCCACCAGCACACTCTGTATAAGCCGACAATCTATTCAGAATGACCCTCTCTAGCAGCTTTCCAGCTGTGTCGAGTAGGTCTGTATGCCGAAGGATCCCCAGGCTGTTTGCCAGGCTTCGGTAATAGCACCAATTTCTGCCGTTTCCATCGATATGGGAAGTTTCCTTCGTCCATGCATCTCTGGAGGCAGCTCCTGAACATATCTGGATTGGCAAGAATGGCGTGTTTAAGGGCCAGGTTTGGAATACCATCCGGGCCTGGCGCCTTATTGAGCTTAAGTTTTCTTGGGGCTACGATAAGCTCTTCGTTAGTCACTAGCGGTACCACGTCAACTGACTCGTACGGAGTAGCGGGCCAGTTCGATGATTCATGCCTCGGAAACAACCCGTCGACTATTTTGGCCAACATCCCCGGAGATTTCTCAGGTGGCGTGGTATTGATCCTAGCCATCACCATCCTGTATGCATCCTGCACAGCCGCTCGAAGCAGGCTCTCTTACTACATTTGATCTCGTAGTTCAGAGCTCTGCTCGCTGTCTGGAACACCCTGCGTCTCTCGACCTTATCAGCGTCTGTTCTGGCACGTCGCAGCATTCTCTTTGCTCGAAGACAGGTTCTACGAAGGTCTGCAATTGTGTCAGTCCACCAGTACACAGGTTGCCGGTTTCCGGGAGGTTTGGTCCTCCTAGGCATCGTCACATCGCATGCACGTGTTAGTACATCGATTAACTCGTCGCCACTTAATCCCGTTGTTCGCGTCTCCCATCGTAGTGATTCCTCCAAGAGTTCTGGGTTGAACTGCGAGGTGCGCCATCCTAGATCGGCTTTGCCGATCCGCCTTGTGGTTGCTATGGGGGTATACCGGATCATAAAACGAATTTCCTGATGATCGCTAGAGGTATGCCCCTCATGAACCTCCCATTCTGGCTCCACCGTTCATCCCGCGCTGCAGAAGGTCACATCGATGCATGAATCACCGTTCGGTCCCCTGAACGTTGGCACTTGGCCTTCATTCAGCAGGACTACGTTCAATACCGCTAGCGACTCTAGCAGTGTATGACCTCTGGCGTTTGTGGACCGGGATCCCCAGTCCACTGCCCACGCATTGAAGTCGCCTGCTACAACTTATGGTTTTAAGCCAGTTAGTTTTGCTGCAAGAATATCTATTACCCTAGTAAACTGCACTATACTCCACCTGGGAGGACAGCAGCAGCTACAAAAGTAAACACCGTTTACCTTTGCTATAACGAAACCCTCATCATCAGGTGATGATACTATCTCCTGGATGGGATATCGCCCGCAAGTCCAGATGGCCACCATCTGAGACTTATCCGCAATCCAACTACCGTTACCGGCAGGGATGCGGTATGGATCGGACAGCAAAGCTACATCAGCTTTACACTCAGTAACCGACTGTTGTAGCAGCAATTGAGCCGCCTTGCAGTGGTTCAGATTCAGCTGTGTTACCTGCGTGTCTGGATCCTTCTAGAGGCCGGACAAGCCTGGACACCGGTGAGGTGTCTGTTGTCTGTACCCGGGGGACAGATCAGACACCTTGGTGCAGCCTGACAGGTGCGAGCTTGGTGGCCTTCAGCTCCACACCTACGGCATAGCTTACTGCGATCAGGTCCTTTACAGTCATAAGACTTATGACCGTTGCCAAGACACCTGAAACAGGTCTGAAGCGGTTGGTTTATACTTAGCGGACATACCGACCAACCCACTTTCAGTTTAGCCTTATCCATTACCTTTTTGGCCTCAGCCTGAGGTACTTGGAATGAGGCAACCTGCATTCCCGCGTAGCTTTGCGTAACCGAACCGTAGATTCCTGGATCTCGACATTGCACTGATCTCTCAGTGCGTCGACCAGGTCTCTAGCCTCGGTTACTTCATCCAGGCCCTTGCACTGGATGTTCGAAACTGGACATAGGGCTCTTACTTGAACCCCATCGCCCAGGACTTCCTCCGTCAACTTTTTGTACTCAGTACTCTTCTGAGCAGCATCCCGCTTCAAGACGAGAATCATCTCGCCTCTCCGCGTCCTTCGGATGCAGTTGACATCCTTTCCTAGGCCAGCGAGTTTGTCATTAACTCTCATGGCCTTCAAGACTTCGGCGTAGCTCTTGTCGTCAGTACTGACGATAATCGCCTCGCCTCTGTCTTTACGCTTATCACTGACATTGGAAGGCGCACCCGTCTCCTTCTGGGCTCTACCCTTCTTAACAGTGGCGCGTATCGCTCCGCCTGCCGCTTTCTCTGCCGCCTGCTGCCGTTGCCTTCTCGCCTTCTTGGGATTCACGACCTCCCTCCACGGTAGATCTTCCTCCCGGCGAGCTTTAGTGGTCCTCGATGGTGGAGGCACTGGGTTCACCAGCTTGGGATGGCCATCCTTCTGCTCGACCTTCTTCCTTTTCTCTGGCTTCGGGGCTGCGGACTTCTCGACAGCTGCTTTCAGGTTCGCCTCCTGCGTAACCTTACTCAGCTTCGGGGTCGCCCCTGTTACAGCCATCCTTTTGCAGAGTTCCTCGACCTGGCTCTCCGCCAGTCGTTTGCCCTCGGACAGGAGACGAATTTTCGATTCTGCCTCCTCTTTGTCCTTATCCGCCTGCTTCCGCTCCTTGACAAGTTTGCGGAGCTCTCTCTCCGCACTCTTGCTGGCCTCTAGTAGGGACCTCCACTCCGATTTGGCCTCAACTACTAGGGCACAGAGTGCCTGCACAGCAAGTTTCAGATCCTTGCTGTACTTAACCCGGTTGTCTAGGAACGACATAATCACGTCGGATACCTCCGTGACTACCTCCATCGTGTGACCACCGCGTTCTTCGTGGTTCGCCATCACAGATTTGATGACGCGGGTCAGGGTGGGGCCGTCCATCTTTACTTCAACCGGCAACTCCTCAGACCCTCCACGGGCTTCTCCTTCGCCTTCCCCCGGCGATCTTTGGGGAGACCTTTCAAGGCCGCTACGTCTGGTGAAAGGGTTCTCCTTACCACCATTCGCCTCACCTGCATCCCTCGACGTTTTGTGTTTTGTGTTGTTAGAATTCATCGCTGTTGGGTCCCCCTTGCGGCTGCTGTCGAATCCTGCTGGTGTAGTCGCCTTCGCGATCCCATTGTTATCTATACATACCTTGCGGCATGCAGGGAGGCCATGCGAGGGTTGACACTTTCGTGTTCAGAGCCAGATCAGCGCTAGTCAGGAAAGAGCATCTGAGCCTACTCCCACTCAGCTGCCAGCTGAGCGACAAGATTGTACCGCGTGCTACAAGGCCCGCCACGGTTTTAGGGGACGGAAGACAGCCTGGCCATTAGCCCATTCGCCGTTTCAGGTCGGTGCCGTCCGGCCTTACTAAGAGAATAGAATAACCAGACTACCAGCCCTCGCATTCACAATACCTCAACATCCAACAACACGACCAATAACATGCAACCAGTATACCATAATCAGGATCTTACTGGGATCAATCCTGATGTGCCAATGGCACTCCTGGGCTTGTGCTTTTGAAGCGGCACACAATCGCTTTGATAGAGTCTGCTTACGGGCGCTTGTGGTTTTTTGGGAGGGATTTTAGCAGAGCCCACTGCTAAATCCCACCACGCCCTAGGCAGTTCTCATTGACTCACAGACAGCTGGGGAGGGGTCGTCAAGCCCTTGGACATGGTCCCTGCTGCGGGTATGATATAAGAAATATAAACTGAATAAGAGGGCATATACATTGGACATGAGTGCCAGATGTGTGAGTGACAGATGAGCGGAGTTTGCCTTCAGTTTTGTGATGTATTTCGCGGGAAGAAGAAATACTTCCGAGCTGCTGAGGATCGGGCAGCAGCAAGAGATGGCTGATTCGGATGAAGCCGTCTCCTCCGAACACGACACCAGGCAAACAAACTTTTTCTTGGGAGACAACAACAAGAGGAAGGCATACGAAAGGGATTATCGACAGACATTGGAATGGATAACAAAACGACACATGATTCGAAGCTATAATTCATTTGTTATATTTTAATAACATTAGAAAATAATGTAGGTTTCGATACTTATAAATTTTACACAACTGTTAGCCAGACGCAGTAAAGAATTTTACAAAAAAAATAGTGTTGGAACGATGTATGCCCTACCACGGTGAAACCCAGAGAAAAACCAAAGATTCCTGGAAGCAGTCAGTATCTTCGTGAATCATGATTTGCTCTTGATGAAACACCATGAGCAAAGATTTGTCGTAAATCAATCGAATTATAATTAAAGCGTATGTTGATTGAGATTTCTATCAAACACTTAAGAAACCTGCAAAGTTGATTTTCTGGATTTTTCTGAAGATTAATGTAAACGAATGACTAAAATGAAATACATGTGATTGTTCTGCAAAATATTGTTAGACCTGCATTGGACTGCAGGTGCAGCGTGGCGCTTTCAACGGCAACCTGATAATTGGCGTTGGAGCTAGAACAAAATCGAAATTCTTCGCATGTTCTCCACTAAATTTCCTGTCATACTACGTAGGATTGTTTGATTATGTCGAAAATTAAAAAAAAATGACAGAGGTAACAGAGTGTTTCATTAACCGATCGGGTCATGCTTATGATAAAGTAGACACTTTTTTTAATTTTAAAATTCAGGCCACGAATAAAACAATCGCAACTTTGCAGAGTGTTCTTTTAATTGTTTGATATGTGTATGAAACTTTAGCTCGCGTTTCAAAAGCATCACATAAACTCCATCTGTTACCACTTGTTTTATTCATTCCCATGCTTTAGTTAGTTCTAGCAGTACTCCACTATACTGCGCTGTAGTGAAAGCTCTGAATGTGAACTTTTCGTCGATTTTTTACGCATGCGCCTCGTCCGTTCATCGATCCAACCGTTACCACGCGCCAAGAAACATATTCTACCCCACTCACATATTGGCGGTAAAGTTATAAATCAAATGTAAAGCAAAGCTAAGTGAAGTGTAGTGGATATGACCGCCAGCCCGTCCCAGGAGAAACTCATCCACTCGGACGATGGCTTCAACGTGTACCTTACGAAACAAACGACCTCGACCATCGGCTTCCGGTGGGACTTTTCCGCACCACTCGAATCGCCCTTCGATCTGTTCAAGGTGGAAAAATGCTACAGCTGCCGGCGCAACCAATGGCAAATGGTGCACTGGGGAACGGCGTGGTCTGTCACGGTTCGCAACCTGGAGCAGAACCTGTGCTACTCGTTCCGTATCACCGCGATGAAACATAATGAGGAAGAGGAGATGTTTGTGCACGTGAGAAAATCGAACATTTTTAAATCGTTCACTCTGCCGGACGTCCCGTCGACGATGTCGATTTTTCGGGCAGTGAAGAAAAGCCAACCGGCGTTGATACGGAAGCTTTTGAGCTTGAAGCCGGAACTGGTCAATGTTCCGGTCAATGGAGAGACGTTTCTTTATCAAGCGGTGAGAAACAATAATCTGGAGGTGATCGATTTGCTGTTTGAGTTTGGAGCGAATGTGAATCTTGGGGTGCCAAATAATTCGGAGACTCCGTTGCATGTGAGTATATTGAATGGGATAAATAATAATACGTCATTGACAATAATTGTACGATTTCAGTTGGCAGTCTACAACAAGAACATCAAGATCGCTCGTCATTTGCTCGAGCATGGAGCCGACATAAATGCGGCGAACTGCATTGGGATGACAGCTGGACACTATGCAGTAGATACGAACAACTTGCACATACTCAAGTACGTTTTGACCCACGGAGGAAGCACCGAGGCTCGCGATCGTTGCAGCTGGACGTTGATCTTTCGCGCAATCTACATGCACGCCAGTACCGAGATCATCAAATACCTGCTGGAGAAAAAATGTCGACTGAAGATTCGGGATAAGAATCGGCTGATGCCGCTGGACTACGCCCGTCTCACGGAACAACAGGAGGTCATCAATTTAATCAAGCGTAGGCTTAAGATCTGAGTGGAACGCCATCAAACGGCATATTTACTGATATTTACAGTTTGTTTGTAAAATTTCTAGCACAATTTTGTAGCTCACTTTTACACCGGTGTGCGTGTGTTTTTTTAAATAAAACTTAACTAACAATACTTAATCCAAATCATAGTGTTCAGGAGGGAAACACTGAGAGCTACCAAGGGGGGATTTCACGCTGCTCTCCGGAATAATACTAAAGGTGCAAATACAGAAAACAAGGTGGCCATCACCGCGGTTGACGCACTACTGACACCTTTGCGTTGCTCTTCCCAGCCATCATCGTGACTATCTCCGTGGTGGTCTGGATGGTGATGAGCTTCACGCTTCTTTCGGGACTCTTCCGGCTGTTCTTCGACTGGTTTGATGATGGACAGTTTCGTGGAAATAGGTTTCACGCTGAGATCTTTGTTGTCGTGCGCATTAATGCCACCGGGGACCAGGGGGTTGGCGTACTCTGAAACAGGCGACTGCACAGAATTGGGTCCACGAACTCCGTAGATTGGATGTGAGTCCGGTGCGACGTAATCAGAAATAGGAGGAATTTCTCCACGGAATGGCCCGAATTGAGGATTGTCTCTGATGAATTGCTCAGTTTTCGAGACCGATTTTATGGCTTCCTGTCGAACGTTGCTTGGCGAGTTCAACAGCGATACATCGAGTACAGCCTTTCCGTCGTACGACACGACAGATCCCTCCGGATAAACCTTTACTACATTTTGCGTCGCCGGTGGGAGGTAATACGAGTCAACTCGGTCGTCGGGCATTGCCATTTTGTCCTCACCCTCCTCAACGTTCATTTCCTTCAGGTCCCCTGTCAACCGTTCCATAGCGGCTTTGCGTTCTTCAACTTCCGCCGATTTCTGAGCCAAGGCCATACTGTCCAAGGGCGACGGAATGAACATTGGTTCGAAAGCCTGCCTTTGTGGTTCACCGCTGCCGATCATCAGTGCGTCGCTTTCGATGGCTTCGTCAATGTCGTAGTCCTGCCGCCGTTGGATCATATCGCCGTGATGGCGCAGTAGATCGTCGTACTCCGCATTCATCATACCGTTTCGGCGGTAGATTGGCTTGAAACCGCTTTCCACCACTACGGAGCTGGGTTCGAATCCGGTGCTCGATTGAGGGTCTATCGGGGTTTTGTTTTCGTGAACATCATAGGGGGCTTTGAAGATGGGTTTCACGTTTTGGGGTGGTTCCTTCATGATCGGCCGCTTGGTGAGACGGATCGGTAGAGTGATCGGCGCTGGTTCGATTTTCTTGAGACCCATGGTCAGATGGGGCGATACATCGGGGACCATGTAGGGTACAGTTTTCATTGGCTTCACCAGCATCATTTCGATTGGTTGAGGCGCCATCGATTGTAGTTGGGATAGCGGTGGCGGTGGAGGTGCTTTGCGGAATGGTTTGATCTCCGTTGGCTCTCCGAGAAGTAGGATTGGAGCTATGGCTTTCACGGGAAGCTTACTTTTGGGCATGAAAGGTCGCATCAGAGGGCTGACTGGTTTTTGATAATGGCTGATGATCATCGAGGGCTGTGGGATGTTGTATGGGCGGGAAGGTCGACCGTTGATGGGGCGTCGTTCAACGGCGATTGGACGCCGCATGGGAAGCTTCACGGGTCGGAACATTGGACCGTTGCTTGGAGGACGGAGATAGACCGGTAAACCAGATGAGGTAAGAATTGGCTTGCCATGGTGCATAATTTCCACATGGGACAGAGGTTGTTGTTCATTGGTGGTTTGGTTCACGTAAGTCTGGTTGTTTCGGAGTTTTTCTTCAAGGTCTTCAGCAGCTCGGATTCCTTCTTCAATGATTTTAGACATTTCTGGGTCATTTTCTAAGTCCAACTTGAAATGCTCGGTTGGTTGATCGGCAGTCATTTTATGATTTTTTATCACATCTTTGTCATTCTTGTGAACAAAATTTTCGTGCTGCTCCAGAAATGTTTCCGACGGAAGTAGTTTGGATTCGTGCCGGATTGAAGGTTCCGCATTGATGCTTTCATCACTGGGATCAACAAAGACCTCATCTATTTCACTTGAGGAGGCTACATCGCACGAGTCGTGAACATTGATGCGCCATCCAAGATATCGATGAGTGAAGCACTGATAGTAGACTGTATCAGGAGTATCGGCATCTGGCGTCCAGGTGATGACTCCAGGCTCTCCGGGGTCACATTTCAAAGTGAGACTTCTTTGGTAGGCACCAAACGAGGGATACGAATCGGCCGATGGACCGTCGGGATTTGGAGTCCAGTTGCAGATACGACCAACGCCTGTCGGCATCAGTTGTCCATTGCGGTTTTGATGAACTCCAGCAAAGATTCGAATGTTCTAGAAGAAATGAAAAATCTGTGTAATACTTTTATCAATCACAGCAGAGATTGCATGAATACCTTCCGAACATCTTCCTCTTGGTGTTCGTAGCCTCCAACGGAATCATCGGTGATGTAGAATGGATGGTACTTGGCGGGTGTTTCCGGATCGTTTCCTCCCTCGACTACAAATGTGTAGGTCTTGCCCCTTACCACATTGATTTCCGGAATAAGAAGACCATTGATATACCACGAGATTCCCCATCCGACATGACCTGAAGCAATATTAAAAATAATATTAATTAATACTATTATTTGAGGTTTATTTAAACTCACCGGTGATGGCTGGATAGCCTTGTTTTCCTCCAGTGGGACCCATTTGAGCATAGAACACTCCATCTTCCGGCTCGTAGCATTGAATTGGAGGAATCTCCCAGGCACCGGCCTTCGCAGGGGGACGCGCTGTGGCGGGCGCATTTGGTCGTTTCATGGAATCAGCTCGACGATTGGGTTCTACGCTTTGTAGCTTTTGTGGATTATCATGCTGCTTCTGTTGATCCGATTCCGGAGTTGGACAATTCCAGTACGGTTGACGCCCAAAGTCAACTTGTTTGGTATTTTTCAAATACTGTGAGTGGAATGATACCTCGTACCGTTGGTTTAGCGGTCCAATGGCCCAAACGATTGCTTGCGATCCGTTGGTGAAAATTGGTAGATCCAAATGATCTGAAGCCCGTAGTGGTCGTTGATAAGTCACTATCGAATAACCATTCACCATAGCAGCGTTCAACAGACGAATTGAGCTACTGTTCTCGTTGATCCTTGTATCCGGACAGCTTCCACGTGTTCCCGAACACTGCGATTTGGCATCCAAGTAATAGTCCTGCGCGTATCCCTTTCCGGTTGCTTTATCGACCCAAACGACCGCAACATCAGCTCCCACCATCACGCTGCGAGAATGATCCGGAGACACACCGAAGGACATGTATTCGCCATCCTCTGTAATAAATTATTTAGTGAATAAAAAAGAATACGACCCAGCATGTTTTCTTCATAATCGACATAAAAGTAGTATCAGTTAAGTAACAATTAGATAACCAGCACCTCTCGCCAACTGAAGTCAACGGACTTTAATTACAATGTCGTTATGCGCGTAGCTCTCGGCATTCTGCTTTTTTTCCCTTCCCTCCTCTGAATACAGGTCACCGGAGTGCATATAGCATTTAACGACAACGCGCTCACATGGCACTTGACTTGTTGGTTGGGCCAGCCAGCAGCGCGCGGGGGTAATAAATTTGCACTATGACTTGCACTTAGTGGAAGAAGAATGACATCGTTTTGATGTTTCGATTACGTTATACCGTCACTTTCTCAAGCTCGCTTCTCAACACTGACCCAGTGACCTTTCGGTAGTGACGCGGGACTTTCAGATCTTAGTCAAGTTGACAACCGCCGCCAGGTTGCGAAAGAGCTCGATCTCTCATTCATAAAACCGTTACCAACATGCACGCATGTCGGCTTTGAATTGCAGAGCATGATCTGAGGTCATTCGTTCTTCATATTTTTCTTTACGTGAAGCTTACTATCAAATGGGGAATCCATGCTAACTACTCACCTAGTTTGGCAACCAGTTGGATTACAATGCTCTCGCCGGCGACGGCCCATCGCACTTCGAATGCCAGGTCATCCAGCAGCACTTCGCAGTTCAGTTTGGACTGGTCGAGTCGAGTGTGGCCGGGTTCGGATTGGGAAGAAAGTGGAGCAGCATATGAGTAATGACATGCAAGGTGGCAGCGGAATCAAGGGAAATGTAGGGACGAGACTGGTGTCGCTGAAACCTGAGTTGATGGGAGGGGGGTGTAACAGTGAACCCATTCGCGACACAATCGGTTCGAAACCAACAAAAATCAAGGACAAACAAAATAATAAATTGCTAATCGAATGCTATGTAAAGTTTATTAGTGTGTGATTTTTACAAAATGAGTTTTCTTAGAAATAAAAATTAGTATCCTTCTGCCGGATGATATTAATTGGGAGAAACATGTTTAAGCTACAAGCAATATTTCTTACGGAGAATGAAGTAGCGCATTAATGACCAAAATGATTTCGCCAAGTTAACAAGCTTTTGAAGGGTGTTATTTTTTATAACTGAACTGAATCTGACCTATGACGGTACTCAATCGTAGTGCAAATATCATTTTTAGTTACGACGATAGACAACTGCATCTCTGATTGAAGTTGAGCAACGTGTGGAATAACAATAAGTACCTACATTATTAAACTTGGAATGTTATTTAAAGTTGCCACTACCGGCAAATAATTGGGCTTAATTGGGGTTCAAATGAAACAAGTTCATAATCCACGCAAGGGTTGAAGTTTCGTGAACTGAAGTAACATTTGCCGAAATCAAATTTATTTAATACGAGTTCATGAGTCATTGAGTTGAGCAAATACCATAAAAAGTTTGTAAGTATTTCAGGAAAGCTGCAAAGATAAATGAAAAATAGTGAAGATAACAGCGATCCATTGTTGTTCTCCGAAAGTCCGTAACCAGTCGATACTGTTCATTGAAATCCTTAAAGAATTTAAAACTTCCAAGAATAAAAAATAAACTTTGTGATCATACGAGTTGAGAAAAAATCGAACCTAGTTTTGAAGATCCACAATGATTCCTTGAACTATGTGGGAAAAGGTTCAAGAAAGTCCATAAGACTGCAGAATTATTCACGTATTCACGAGAAATATTAAATACTATCAATCTGAGCATTAATTATGCCCATTTATGGATAAAACCACAAATCGTTTCGAAAATCTCCCATAGTTTCCAAATAAAATCTATAAAATCTCCACAGTCCTAAATCTTTCATTGCACTTCTTATTTTTCAAAGAAGCTCTCAATCCTACTGAGAATCTCATAGACCTTAAACAATTCTACATAAGTATGGACACATTGATAATCCTCATAATGTCTTCAAAAAGTTCAAAGAATCTTTGAAATCATAAAACGATTTAACACTCTTGAAGGAATCTCCATTTGAAGCCCATAGTGATTTTTATAATATAAATAACATTGCATTTTCAAGCAACTCCCGAAATATTTATACAATTCGAGAGAAGGGGGCTGTCTCCGGTTGTGGGCTCTTGATACTTGACAGATAAGACAAATCTGAGCAATGTCAAACTTGTACTTTGACAGCACAAAATAGTCAGAGCCAAATCCAAAGCGTGACTTTTTTTCAGGCATTGCAAGTTATCCCATCATTCGATCTTCTGAGCAAAGATACTGATGATATGCTGGGATATCGATCTTAGTTATCTATCTGTTCAGTAATAAAAGCACAATGTTCGCCATGGAGAAACGTTTTTTCACTGCTTTTGTTGTAGCAACGCCCTCGCAACGTGAACAAACCCCGAATCGCGCTCGATATCAGGATCATCATCAAATGCTCTAATGATAATATCTTTCCAGAGTGCTCTTTGATTAGGGATAATATCTTTGCAGCAGCAAAGATGATATCCTGTGCTCAGATGATATTGCAATGCCTGCTTTTTTTTGTCGTTTTTTGAGTGCGGTAAATCGAAGCAAACATTGAAAACAGGTACGTTTTATACTTTGTCATTTGATACATTAAAGTATACCAGTTTCCACTGAAATGTGTATGTCTTCTAAATTTAGGGAAAGTGACCCCAAAACCGTGTTTACGGTGGCAGTAACAAAACAAGACCTAAACTTATTTAGGTTAGACGAAAAAAGTGCTAAAATAATAGATGAGAAGGTAGGCAAAATTCGAATTTTTTTACATTTTGATGAAGCATCTAACATTTCGGCGAGACAAAACGCCATAGCGGGACTATCCTACAATGAACCAGAATTCTGCTTCGCCGAAGCGTGGTGCGTTGTTCCCCTAAAGCTGCCAGTTGAAAGGCGTTTTGCCTCATGACTTTCCGGCAACGAAATATTATCACTTTTTTAAAATATGAATGTTATCAATATTATTGAGATTTTCTCAAATTTTATGATGACATCGGCTGGTTATATTGTTTAACTCTTGCATGAGGAAAAAATTTCCATGAAAATCGTTACTGCTAAGGCATTGAAGCAGTCTTTCCTTAGGTATGGCATATTGCCCCCCTTCCCCTATGTCTACCATTTATGCCACTGCAAACTGAATCCGTTGCAATGGTTGCGTTCTTCCCGTGCATTTGAAGTGCGCATTCATGGGAATTAGCTTTTTCACATTCAGAAATACTTTTCTCCATTTTGTTCCTGAAAGCCATTATTTTTTTTCTCGATTTTTTGTCATTGCAGGTTCCAAAAATAAATTACCGTTCTTTCTTAATCTATTCAAGGGCCTTTTAGTACATACTTTTCCATTATTAGCGACATATAAACGTGGCCCACAAACGGGTACAAAAAGTTGTTTGGCCAAAAATAAACACTTCATACAAGCAGCTGTATTTTTTTAAAAGTTTGGGCGATTTGTCCGAATGCCGATTGTCCTAATGCCCAAACAGTTAACATATTGAACCTCGAATTACAAGTTGTGAATGAGCATTAGCATTGCATTAGCTTAATCATTGAACAATTCGCACAAATTCGTAGGTGGTAAGCCTGGATTATTGTATGAGAGTAGCATCACTTTCATCCTTTACCACAGATATTGATTTCGGACTAATCACTGTCTCTTAGATGAAAGCAATGCACTCCCCCAATAGTCGAGATCTGTCCTGATCACTTCCTTGCGAATGCTGAGGAATGGGAAGAATGGTTAGTTGGACACCTAATTAAGAAAGATGCAGAGAACTCGACGACTTCTCATAGGAGCCACGGAAGGTTTTTTTTTTTTAAATTTTGATACTTTATTCCTGTGATTTTTTTTGCAATTGTTAGTTTGAAAGATTATAACAGTAGGAATCTTTTTGGTGTAACGTGAAACACAGAAAGAACTAAGATGAAAATACATAGTAGAAAAGGGGCGAACCTGGAATTGAACCTACGACCTGCGTATAAGGTAGAAGCGGTAACCACTTAAATGGTTAATGGTTACTGCTTCTACCTTATAAGCAGGTTGTGGTCAACTCGATATCTCTCTATCTCGATGTGTTCTGATCATATTTTGCTCAGGATTCACTCTCCTTATGTCGATGTGCTTTAAAATTTTAGGCTACTAGACCATCTTTGGACAATAACAAACACATCAACAACAGGAAACGACATTTGTTTTGTTGTCGTTTTTCATAGCAAAGAGCTTTTTTGGATCTAGTACCCAATTCAATTTTCCTTCCATTCCTCGATCTCTCCCTATCTCGATGGTCCCTTCAATATCGAGATGTGGAGAGGCGACTGTAAATATAAAATTTCCACAAATAAAACAAAATTTCCATAAACAATTAAAATTTTTCCACAAAACAAAAATTAATAAGCACTTTTAAAAGCAAAATTTGCAATTATAAAAGAAGAATTTTCCTTAAAAAAAAAAATGTTCCACTGAAAAAATACCAAATTTCCATAAATAAATCAAAAGCAATAAAAAATTACAACATTTTCCACAAAATAAATATATTTTTTACAATTACAATTACAATTTTCCACAAAATGATCAATAAAGAGCAATAAAAAATAAGAAAATTTCCATAAAGAAATATAAAAAAGCAATCAAACTGTGCTTTGTTCCATAGATGATCCCTTCTTTAAAAGCGTTTAAAGTTCATGTAAAATTTCATCAGCTTTATTGCTTTCTTGTATGTTGGAAATTTTCTTATTTTTTATTGGTCTTTATTGATTATTTTGTGGAACATTTTTAATTTTTTGTAAAAAAAGAATATTTATTTTGTGGAAAATTTTGTAATTGTTTATTGCTAATAGGGTTTCTTACCCCATTCCCGGCCTAACATGCGCACGACTGCATTATTTAATTGATATTTATGACTAGGAGCTACTTTTCCTGAATTTTGTGGGCCGTGTAATATTGCGATGGGGTTCACCTCTGCTTAAAAAATAGTTATTCTTGCTAAAAACCGCTCGGAAAAGCTTTTATTTGATTTAAATTAACATGGTCCAGCACTCATTTCAGTCATAGGCGATTGCTTATCCGGCATACGCAAGTCTCTTCGGCATACGCAATATTTTACTCAATCTCTCAACATCTTACTCTCATTCTCTCTCTCGGGACGGTAGAAAATGCGACGTAAACAAAAATATGCACGTTCCACGATAACGTGATGCCAGATGGTATTATTAATAATAATTTTTATTTGGTTGAGAAGATATATGCACTCATCCAAATTCTTTCCAAATACTTGAAAAAATATTGTTTTTAGTCTTTGAAATTGGGATAATTATAAATAACATAAAAGCGTAAACGTTTTAGACAGTTTTCCTATTAACGACGAGGGATTATCTTCATACTAAAATAAGACTAATGGCCTTTTGGCAGCACTGTACAGCTAGAAGCTCTTGGGCCGAGGTGATTTTTTGTTCGGTTTGAGGATACATTTTTAAATGTATTCTAATATGTTTATATAAGATCTAGTGATAAGAACAATTAGAAAAGATTGAAATGCGTGATTTTAGCATTATTGTGTGGTGATAACCAGCCTGAAGCAATGGTTGTATCGAGCACTGTGACGATTTTCAGGTAGGTGTTTATTTGATGATACCGTTTTGTAAAAGTGGAAAGAATCACTCCGGCTCAGTGGTGTTGCAACAAAGAGCAAAAGTTTGAAATCTACATTTTTATTTTCTATAATTGGATCGATTAGGAGTGAAATAAATGGTTGAAAAATATTGAGTATCGTGCGCGATAAATAGGAGACTTTTTAAAAATTATCAATCATAAGCCTACAGCTACCAAACAGTATAAATCATTAGTTTTCTGTGCAGTGAGCCGGGAATGGGGTCCATAGGCCCAAGTAGTGATTTACCCTATTGATTTATTTATGGAAATTTTGTATTTTTTTCGTGGGACATTTTCATATCTTTATGGAAAATTCTTCTTTTATAATTGCTATTTTTGCTTTCAAAAGTGCTTATTTATTTTTGTTTTGTGGAAAATTCTTAATTTTTGGGAATTTTGTTTTATTTGTGGAAATTTTATATTTATTTATTGCTCATACCCTGATTTCTTTATTGGCAATTTCCTAATTGTTTATGGAAAATTTCTAATTTTTAATGGAAATTTTATTTTGCTGTCAACGGTCAGCCGGTCACCGAAATTTTATTCAGCTTTGTGCGGTATTTAATTAAAATTATTAGTTTAATTTTCATCGATCAAACTACACGCAATACACGGCATACCGTTAACCCAAATGAACCATGCCACACTATCCAACATCCCGGTGATTTTTCGTGGAAGTGCAAATAACTCGTCGGCTTCTATCAAAGTGAGAATCATGTCAACATTTTCCTATCCATTCCTCAATTGCGCTACATTTGGACACGGCCGGCGCTGGTATTGCTTATTTTTAGGTCATAAGTTTTTGCTATGTCTTTTTTTTTTTCAAATATATTTGTTTATTAAGTTTCATCGCAATAGTTCATAATAATAATAAGATAATAATACATGGCAGATTGACAGCTTGTAATTTGAACATTTCCTACTGAACCTATGTTCTTCTAAAGGTTTGTTCGCTACTAAACTATAAACAATTTTAGGGGAAAGAATACAGATCACTTAATTTCATTCAGAGACTACTAGTTAATTATCGTATTTCTATAGTTATTACATATGTGTTGTTTGAAATGTTGCTTAAAGATAGCAAGACTGGGAGAATTTTTAATGTTTTCGGGAATTTTGTTATATAAACTTGGTCCTAAGTTGGAAAATCTTCGTCGTCCCCTCTCAGTTCTAAATCCGGGTCGCTGAAGATGATGCGCGTTACGTGTACTATGTCGATGAGAAGCGTTAGTGAATGACCAGTTATGATGAATGTCTAGTCGATTGATAATTTTGTACATAGAAGTACAAACATGCAGCTCATGTATACCTGCTGCTGGTAGAGTAAAGTTCACTTGTTGGGAAAAGGTAAGGTAGCTTAAAGACTGCTTTGATACATCGGTTTTGCTGGATTTGTAAGGGTTTCAAATGCGTTTTATTACTAGTACCCCAGGTGGAAATGCCGTATTGGTAGCGACTGTGGATGAACGAATGATATATTTTCATCAGCGCATGAGTTGGGGTAAACTTGGAAAGTTTCCGTAGCATTCCGCAGAGTGAGGAGCATTTGGATATAACTTTCTGGATATGCACATCCCAATTTATGCGGTCATCTATGTGTATTCCCAGATACTCATACTCAGATACTCTTTCGATTATAGAACCATTGACTATTAAATTTGGACATGTAGCTTTATCGCGTTTGAGCAAACTGAATATCATCATTTTAGATTTTTTCAGATTGAGGGCCAATAGGTTGTTTTCCAGATAAGCAGAGATAAGCTTCATGTCTTGTACCATATCTTGAACCACTTTTTCCGCGTTAGGGCCTTTCAAGGAAATAGCGGTGTCATCCGCAAATAATCTAGGTTTGCCTATAAGTGGAAGCTTGGACATGTCGTTTATATATATGAGGAAAAATAATGGTCCAAGGTTACTGCCTTGCGGAACGCCGCAGCTTATACTACATGACTTGCTCTTCACTCCTTCGATTACCACTTGTTGATTCCTTTCTGACAAATAGCTTTTTATTAAACGGAAGGGAACTCCTCGAACGCCATATGCGGATAATTTTTTTAACAGCATCCCGTGATTAATCGTATCAAACGCTTTGGACAAGTCCAGGAAAATAGTTCCTGCACAGTTCTTTTGATCCATAGTACACGAAATTTCATCAATTAGCTCTAGTACCGCAACCTCAGTTGAAGCTCCTCGTCTGAATCCGAACTGATGTTGATAGAGCATGCCAGTAGAATCAAGAAAGTTGTTGAGTCGCATGTATAATACCTTTTCAAATACCTTATTAATAGCAGGTAATACTGAGATGGGTCTATAGTTTTGGTTGCATCCATGGGATCTCCTCCTTTAAAGATGGGATAAACCAGCGAACGTTTCAGACAATCTGGGTAGTTCGTTCCGCAGATGCTGTCGTTGATGCATTGAGCTAACACACCAGAAAGAACTAGAGAATGTTTCTTCAAAGCTGCAACAGGAAATCCGTCAATTCCTGTTGCCTTTGTTGTATCCAGGTTGCTTATTATAGTAACGATCTCCGCTGCAGATGTTGGTCTGAGGAACATCGAAATGCTACAGCTCCCTATTGTGTTGAACTTATGTATATCGCCATCAGTTTTCAAGCTGCGTGCTAGATGCTCCCCGACCGTCGAGAAAAATGTGTTAAACGCATCGCCTACCTTCGCAGGATCCTTATGTTCTGTTCCATTGATTCGCAGTTGAATATTGTTACATTTCTTTACTTTGTTTCCGATCAGCTCATTAATTTTTTTCCAGAGATCTTTTGGATTATTTGTTGATAGAATCTTATAATAATACGCTGACTTGGCCTTCCTTTTACAATCAGCTAGTTCCTTATTAGAATGGTCCAGTAGCAGTTTCAAATGTTGGTCATGACGATTCCGCTTCCATTTCTTATAAAGCTTGTTTGACTTTCTACTCAGATCTTTTATTTCTACATTGAACCACGGACAGCAGTTATTTTTAACTTTGATTTCAACAGATATAGTTGTTGAATTCATCTGACGAAGGTTAGCGTAATGATCCGTTATTGCTAGTAGGCGATCATTGGGGGACATCACATCAAAATCCGTTGAATTTAGGAACAATACAAACTGTTCATCCAGACGATGATAATCTGTAAGCACTTTGGTGAATACCCGTGTTTCTTTGCTTACTTTAGCTTGGAATAGTGTCAGAATATATCGATGATCACTTAAGTTGCAGTCCAGGGTATAATTGTGAATTTGGTTACAATGTTCCGAATTAACGATTACATGGTCTAATACGTTGTTACTTCTCTAGCAGCACACATGTTCTACCTAGGTTACTGCAACTCATATATGACCAGATTCAGTCGCAATCAAGTTGCTGCAACTATTTTTGCCTGAATTGTGCTACTCGGGTTATTGGTCGAGTCACATCAGTGTTAGACACTACCATATTGTATGATGCAAGGAGCTGCAGATATGCTTGAACCCCTCTTGAAGCTGTATTATTTATCGGTAGATTCATGTCCCCCAATACGAATTGTGGTGTCAATGGATCTGAAGAAGCAATAATGGTTTCCAACCATGTGACTAAACGACAAAATTCGTAATCTGGCGGTCTATAAAATCCATGTATAAAGAATTTATTAGCTTCGACAATCAGCTTTAGACCTATGTGATGGCATCCCTCGTCAATTGAATTTCCTGTCACTTCATACTACAGCTTTTTCTTGACAAAAACAGAAAGTCCTCCAGCAGACGAAGTACGGCATGAATGTATGCTATCATATCCTCTAATATTGTAAAATGTAGACCGATCTTTCTTTATCCAGGTTTCTCCAACAATCAACACGTCGACCACCACCGGTAAATTTTGCACGAATTCGCATAGTTCGTCGAACTTTTCCAGACGATTTAAGCCACGAACGTTAATTTGTAACAGGCTCAATCCCTTAAATGAAGATGGTAATGCTATATCATCCGTCGAATCCAAAAGGACGTTGGTTGCTCGCTTGATTTCTATAGTTGTATGATAGGATACTTTTTACCGATGTTCGTGAGGAAAAATCTTAGATTCCCCTGATCAAATTATTCAAATCTTCTCTGGACCTTACTGCTATTGGTTTAGACTGTTCATGGTATTTAAGAAAAATAATACCGTTCCTACCAGGCCAGATGTAGCGAATTTTCAAGGCTGCTTGGTGCTTTTTAAGTGCATGCCATATTTCCAATGGTAGGGGCGATAAATCATCCCGAATTATAACTTTATGAGTCTTTATCAAGGAGATTTTCAGCCCAAGGCTGGCTCGTCTCGTGAATGGTCATAGGTTCTTACACATTGAAGATGATATTAGTCCCAAACTTCATCCGTTTGTTATCTGTGTAATTACAGCTGACCTGAAGTAGCAACCGTGGGCGGTCAATCATGCTCATGCTCATGCTACCTTCTTCCTTCTTTTTTCATTCTTCTTCCTTCTTCCTTCTTTTTTCTTCCTTTTGGCTTTTTTTTTCTTTCCTCCATCTTACTTCCTCTTTCCTTCTTCCTTCCTCTATTTTCCTTCTTCTTTCTTGCTTCTTCCTCCTTCTTTCGTCCTTTTGCCTTCTTCCTTTTTCTTCTGTCTACTTCCATCTTACTTCTTTCATCATTCATCTTCCTTCTTACACCCTCCTTCTTCCTTGTTCTTTCTTTCATTTTTCTTCTTCTGCCTTTCATATTTCTTCTTCTTTCTTTCTTTTTTCTTTTTCCTACTTTATTCTTCCTTCCTCCTGTTTCTTCATTTCTTCTGCCTTTTTGCATTTTCGTTTTTCCTTCTTCCTCCTGTTTCCACCTTTCTTCTGCCTTCTCGCTTTCTCCTGTTTTCATCTTTCATCTTACTTTTTCTTTCTTCCTCTCTCATGTTTAATTCTTTCTTCTTTCTTTTTACTTATTCCTTCTTCCTTCTTTCTTCTTCCTTCATCCTTCCACCTGTTGTCATCTACATTATTCTATGCTTTTCCTTCTTCTTTCTTCCTTCTTTATTCTTCCCTCCTCCTGTTTCCATCTTTCTTCTTCCTTCATCTTTCATACATCGTCCTTCTTGTGGGCTTCGTGGCCGTGCGGTTAGCGACGTCAATCGTCTAGACGCACGTGCTGTGGAGTGTGGGTTCGATTCCCGCCCCGGTAAGGAGAAAACTCTTCGTAAAGCGAAAAAGTTTTCCACTGGTCCACTGGGTGTTGTGTGAATGTCCTGTCCGTTGTCTCATGCTAGATGTTAAGTGTTCAGTCTGTGTGACCTCTGGTCGAAGACGGTGATTCTGTCTTTTTCCTCCTGTCTCCTCCCCATTTCCTTCTTCCTTCATCCTTCTTCTTTCGTTCTTTTTCTCCCTTCTTCCATCATATTTCTATTTATTTTTCCTGTATCCTTCCGCCTGTTTCCATCTTTCTTTTTCCTTCTTCCACCATCCTACGTTCTTCTTCCTTCGTTTTTCTACCTTCGTTCTTCTTCCTTCTTTGTTCTTTCTTCTTTCTTTTTCCTTTTTTATTCTTCATTCTCACCTCTCGCTTTGTATTTCTTACTACTCGCTCCCCTCTAATTACTTCTCACATATCAAATCTCACTTCACAATATGCATTTCGCATTTTTTTATTTGTCACGTATTACTTCCCACTACTCACTAATTACTTCGAACACCTCACCTCGCTCTTCTACTTTTCACTACTCACTAATAATTTCTCACTTCGAACATCTCATTTCTCACTTAAAACACTTAATCAATCAATATCTCTCATGAGCGAATAATGAACTTGAAAAAAGTATTGAGTGATAAACGCAGCCTGGCCCAAACCCCCTATTATTGAAAGTTATGAAATTAATTTTAAACTCTTCAAGGACTTTCCAAACAATAATCAGAATCATTTAGCAGTAATCTTTTAACATGGATGAACGAGAACATCTTTTCCGGGAAGTTTACCAAACTGCTAAAAGTAACGATTTGCAAATTTGTGAGTAAATTTTGAATCTCGTTGGGGACTATGACAAGATGATGGACTTTCGTGTTTAATATTGCACTAGCAATCCAGGCAAATTGTTTGCTTCGCAAATGGTATGGACATGGAGAAACCCGCTGGAAACGTGAGGCTAAAAAAGTTGAGCTGGTTAGGACTTGCAAGCACTCGGCGTATTGTCTTTATTAGCGAGACTTTCAGCCCAAGGCTGGCTCGTCTCGTAAACGACGTCAAATTGTTGATCCAAGGTTATCTGTTCAGATCAGTACTATAATTTATCATTTTCAATGAGAGATGTCACGCGATGTTTACATATCTGCTTTTTTCAATATCTATAGAAACGTGAAGGATGAATGGCATGCTACAAAAATCTCAAAAAATATTTGTTCCGTGACAGGGCATGAAAGTGTGCAATATCTGCTTTATTTTTGTGTTCATTACCCCTTTCACATCGGTGAATTAAAAAACATGATTAATTTATCGATTAGTCACTATTTTTTGCATATATCTATTAAAATAACTTGGAAATTTTAATTTCAAAATAAAGAACAACGTCCTTTCATGACTGCCTTTCATGCGAAATTGATCAAAGAACCCACGATTCTTTCATTTGGTCGCCTGAAATAGAAAAAGGTGCTTTGCTCTCTGTCTTATGACGATCACGACCTATTCCAGTACTGGTTCAGATGTAAGCAAAATAAATTGAATGAATATAACAGACACCGTAATTGGGCACCCCTTTTGATCTGTGGAATAAGACGTTTGGCCGAAGAAGCCAAGAACATTTAATCATTTGGCAGAAAGCAAGGTTTGGCGGCGCAGATCATTCGTTCAAAAATGTCATTTGGGTAAAAATGACTTCCGTCGAATGGATCATACGACCAAATATGTCGTTTTGCCGATCGGATCATTTGGCCGTAAATGACGCTCAGCCCTGAAGGTATCCGTAACGCGTTGTTAGTATGCTGAAAATGATGATTAATATTTGGCACATCTTACTCTTAGCGCTAATGTATATCACAAATTACTGTTTAGCGTAAGCATCGATTTTTCGCTTAACTTTTCAAAAGGACCTAAGTAACATTTTTCATAATTTAATTTGAGTACTGCAATTAATATCTTTCATGTCGTTCTGTTGATTGCGCTATTCAAATTAATTCTTGAAAAAAATGTTACTGAGGTCCTTTTGAAAAGTTAAGCGAGATTTTACCACATGGTTCAGGGGCGTGTGGCTGAATACCCTTTCACCAACATTGTTAAAAATTCTTTCAAATTGTGAGAATTGCTAAACGGGTTGTGATTATTGTGATAAGTGATTTGTCTCAAGTCCCACTTTCATTTCAAATTGCACAGCGAGAATTGCAATGTGAGAAATGAGGAGTGTCACATTCATTCATTCATTTATTCAGACTAAGGCCGAAGTGGCCTATGCGGTATATAAGAGTCTTTTCCATTCGGCTCGGTCAAGTCATCTTCCACCTGATCGATCCACCTTACCCGCTGCGCACCTCGCCTTCTTGTGCCCGTCGGATCGTTGTCGAGAACCATTTTCACCGGGTTACTGTCCGACATTCTGGCTACGTGCCCGGCCCACCGCAGTCGTCCGATTTTCGCGGTGTGAACGATGGATGGTTCTCCCAACAGCTGATGCAACTCGTGGTTCATTCGCCTCCTCCACGTACCGTCCGCCATCTGCACCCCACCATAGATGGTACGCAGCACTTTCCTTTCGAAAACTCCAAGTGTGCGTTGGTCCTCCACAAGCATCGTCCAGGTCTCGTGTCCGTAGAGGACTACCGGTCTAATGAGCGTTTTGTAGATTGTCAGTTTGGTACGGCAACGAACTCTATTCGATCGGAGCGTCTTGCGGAGTCCAAAGTATGTACGATCTCCAGCCACTATGCGTCTCCGAATTTCTCTGCTGTCATCATTTTCGGCAGTCACCAGTGAGCCAAAGTACAAAAATTCTTCTACCACCTCGATTTCGTCACCACCGATAGAAACTCGCGGTGGGTGGCGGTGGGTGGCGGTGGGTGTCTTCTCTCGAACCTCTTCCTATCATGTACTTTTCGTATTACCTCTTCCAAAGCGAGGTTGAATAGTAGACACGAAAGACCATCATCTTGCCGTAACCCTCTGCGGGTTTCGAAGGGACTCGAGAATGCCCCTGAAACTCGAACTACGCACATCACCCGATCCATCGTCGCTTTGATCAACCGTGTCAGTTTATCCGGAAATCCGTGTTCGTGCATTAGCTACCATAGCTGGTCCCGATCGATTGTATCATATGCGGCTTTGAAGTCGATGAATAGATGATGTGTGGGCACGTTGTATTCGCGGCATTTCTGCAGTACTTGGCGAATGGCGAACACCTGGTCTGAGGAAAGTCACGCTGAAAGCTATTTAAGCTGGCGGCGTGGATTGGCGTGGCGACTTTTTTTCTTACGTTCGTTTCTCAAAGATTCTTTCCAGATTTTTTCGGGATATGTTCAAAATATCAAAGGGAGAATTTTTTTGAATTTTGCCGGAAAAATCTATTAAACCTCTCCAGGATATTCTTCCAAGTTGTCCTAAAATAATAATTTGGACTTTTTCATATTTCCCACGAGAAATAGTTCAAAGCTCCTATACTTTCAAGTTACCAAAGAAATTATATGGAGGTTCCAGGGAAAGCTTTGTGCAATTCTCAAGGAAAGTTTTACGGAATTTCCAAATGAACATGTTTATAATAAATAAATTATTTGGAATTTCTGCCGAAAGTTTTGTGGAATTGTCATGGGAAATTCTTCAGCATTTTTACAAAAGACTGTTCCGAGTTTCTTCGTTTTTTTTATTTCAGAATTTCCGCATATTGTACATTCCGTTCTTTGAAGTTTCCGTGGGAAATGTATTAAAAAGTGGGTTTCAATGGGAAATTTATCAAAATTTATAAAGGTAATATTGTTTAAAAAAGGGAAGGATCGTTTTACCGAATGCTATACGGCGGAAAGCCGTTTAGCCAAAAGACATCTAGTCCAGCGGTTTCCAACCTTTTCCTTGAGAGGTACTTCTTCGAACTTTTACATTCATTGAGGTACCCCTATTTTTTCGTTGTAAATAAAAATAACCATAGCCCATGAGATATATGTAAAACGGTTCTGAAAACTAATAGGATATAGGTTCTCCAAAAAGTTGTCTGAAACTTTTTTGAGTTCAAATTAAGTTGAAATATCAAATTTCCTTTAGACTTTCCATTCTGCTGAATTTGACGTTTGGATGTAACGATTATTGGGTCAAAAACGGTTTGGTCTAAAATCACATAACATATGGGCTTCTTTGCCATGAAATGTGGTTCTTCCATGATTTTAAAACGCTAGCGAACCTCGCGTTAGAAGTGTTTTTATGTCTCTATCTTTTGCCTTGGAGTGTCGTTCGTAAATTGTAGATATACAAAGAGTCAACATTGAAATATGCAGTTTGTTCTATGGTGCCTATCTGTTTTGTGCTAAAATGTTATAAGGCCGAAAGTGACCCTTTCGCCGAATTGGTCAAACAGCCGACAATGTCGATTGGATGAACTGTTCTTTTGGCCGAAAAAGCCGTTTGAGCTGAAATATTTGGCTGAACATGTCAACCAACGGCCAAATGTCATTTTCCGCCAATAACTCTTTCAGGCAGACGACCATTTCAGGCAAATGGCCTTTTTGGGCAAACGATTTTTTCGGCCAAAGGTCCAAATCGGTCTAGGAAAATTTTCAGCCAAATGTACATTACGGTTAAATTATATTTTTTAGCTTAAATGCCCTTTCTGTAATACGGCCATTTCAGCCAAAGGTATCTCGGCCAAACGATATGATTGTCCAGATGAATTTCTGTCTAATGGATCGTTCGGCCAAATATCATATTCGGCCAAATGACATATGCTGGCCCTCTCTGTGGGTTGGCCGAAAGACAATTGTAGGACTGTCTTTTTGGCTGAATGACACGTTAAGCCGAAAGTCATGCAGCCAGAGCTTTAAATAATCGAATGATTTTGGTGAAGCTCATTGGCCTTCTTTGTCACTATCACTTCGTAACACATTCATATTCGGCAGAACACTGACAATTATCGATCAAGTATCAGATTTCGAAAACTAATAAATTATTGTCAAACTGAACACTTGAATGATGATTTAAACAATTCTCGCTTAACTTTTCAAAAGGACCTAAGTAACATTTTTTTCATGAATTACTTTGAATAGCGCAATCAATAGCTTTCATGTTTTTCTGTTGATTGCGCTATTCAAATTAATTAATGAAAAAATGTTACTTAGGTCCTTTTGAAAAGTTAAGCGAGAATTGTCCACATAGAGCTGACCCCAACGTTCGACACATTTTTAGCGCCAAATGTCAATAAAACTGAGGCCAATTATGTTTTCATCGAACGCAGTGACCATTTTCATTACCAATCAAATGAACGAATCTGTGAAGAAGAAAACTGAGTAAGCCATTCTATGTGTTGAATAGTTATGCGACGTTTGTCGAAATTCGGGTCAAAGTTACTTCGTGAAGGTAAATATGTTAGGGTAAAATGCCCAATAGTGGACCCCCTAGTAGCGAAATTTTGCTCTTCCTGGTATAAGGAATGGAAATTTTCCAAATATTAATTCTGCGTGATATCTAATATCAAGCTCTGCATCTCCTCTTCACGATACATACATGAAACACGCAAATACTCGACGTTATTCGTTGAAATTAACATTTTAAAGTCTGACTGAATTCGGCCTATGTAGACCCCCTGGGGGTCCATAATAGGAAATTGCTTCCCTATAGTCGACTCTTCATTTGATTTTTATGTTCCGTTTCGGGACGTTCTTCTTCCCTATTATGGACCCCCAAAAATATTCCTATGATGGACACTCTCGTGTTTATTTTTTATAGAATTGTAAAAAATCATCTATTTTTACTTTCCATAGCATTTCCAATGCATGTAATCAAATCATAGAACTGTAAGGTAGGTTCTCCCGATGGAATTTCATAGCAAAATGTTTACATTGTGCTGTAATAATGCAAAAATGGCTGGAGGGTCCACTATTGGTTGGGGGTCCACTATTGGGCACTTTACCCTATTTGCTGATAAAGCAATACGGTCATTTGGCCGAAATTTTTTGGGTTACCAATCGAATTTTTACTTCGTTTTAGATATTTCCATCAGGGTTTTAAATAATCGTTTTTATTTCACGAATTCCAAGCGGATACTCACTGAATGATCTTCATCCATAAAATAACTTCCTATAGATTACCTTCTCATCTAAACAACTATCCCTTTCCTGTAGCGCTCACGGAGATGCCGAGGATTCCTCGGTCTCTTGTAGCAATGAGTGTCGTACTAATTTACCTCCCTAAATCCTTAATTGACAGTGAAGATGTGACCGGCATTGTTATTGGCCTTGAATTTTTTAAATAACTCCAAAGCATGTACAGTGAGAATAGTTTTCTAATCCCAAGAAGGCTATTCAATTGCTGAGCTGTGCAAATGCTCGGTCAATCACGACTAGCAACTACGAAGTAAGCAGCCAATCAAGATAATTTTAGCTAAGCTAAGCTAAATTAACAGTCGATAAAATCATACCATTTTGCGTAGATTTTTTGACGTTAACTACGTCTAAAGGGAAGCCTTGGATACAGGGTGCAAAATGAAAATTTACAAATTGGGGACCGTCACGAAATCATGTAAGATTTCAAACGGTAATGGCGACTTTATCTTTCGACGGATTTTCGAGATTTTGTTATTAATAGATCCGGAAACTTTCCACCAATTTGCTAATTGTATTAAAACTATTCATTATCAACGGCAAACTGTTGAAAATGTTATTTCTTTCCAAACCGGGTGAAAAATTCAAAAATAATCAATCCCGTTCATAAATCCCCAACACGGACATCAGATTGCAGAAAGGTACGGGCCATTTGATCCACTGCTTCGTTTTTCTTGTGTATGAAAAGCCCCGTGTATCGCGTGCGCGCGTTATTTTCATTCTGGATTTCATGGAAAGCGGACCAAGGCGTCCAGAAGCGGTCCTAGCGACAACGGCTGTGGTGGTGCGGATGAAAATTTTTCGTTCGATAGTGGTGGCGGCCGTGGCAACAGCGGTACATCTTTACATCCGTGTTACAAGCAGCATTTTTGGATCTGGCAATTAACGGCGTGCGTAGAGCCGAATCATCAGATGGCTGTCGCGCAGTCCAGTAGTTGTTGTTGGTGAGGTACATAATTGGGAATGAATCGGATCTTTTCAGAACCACCATTATGTTTGGGAGGATGGTTGAGTTGAAATAATTTGTCTATAGTGCAACCGCTAGGAACTAGAAAAAATTTCAGTGAAATATTCTAGCGTGATTCTGAGCTCAATTATATGATGTTAGTCTAGCACCTAACTACTCTTCTTGCTGTGGATTTAATTTTGAACAATGCTTCAGTGATTGATAAGTGATTGAAAAAGTTGATATAAGACGAACTTTTTTCATAGATCAAAGCATAATTGTTCGGTATCGGTAGCGGAATCATAGCATTATTGCCGGTTAGGGTGGCTCAAATTAGTATGGGAAAAACTTTTTTCAATTTTTTTGATAGGCCACCATCTTATTTATTCGGTTCTATTTGATGCCCTGATGCTCTGGACAAATTTTCAGCCAAATCGGTCAACGTTTGGGCGATGCTAAACTCGTTGGAAGTTCATATGCAAAAATGTATGCAGAAACATCCAAAAACAGTAAATTGCAGTTGGACGGCAATACTTACGATGAATAACTATGATGCTCGTTCAGATCTTCAAGAATTTAATACAGAATGTTATGCAGAAAACCGCGAGAAGATTAGAGTTTGCCCGGCTAAGTTATTAGCATTTCTCTGAAGTGGCGTTTGAGTAAATTTCGCTTCTTTTACTTTTGAAAAGAAATAAATTCACCCCTACTACACTCCAGTAAAATACTAATATCTTTGCGTAATAAACTCTAATCTTCTCGCGGTTTTCAGCATAACATTCTGTATTTAATTCTACAAGAACTGAATGAGTATCATGGTTCTTGATCGTAAATTGTGCCGTCCAACTGCAAATCACTGTTTTTGGATAGTAAAATAGAACCGAATAAGAGGGCGGCCCATCAAAAAATTTTAAAGTGTTTTTTGAGCCACCCTACTGCCGGTCCGAGCGCGCGTCAGGAGAAGCTGCAAATATGTATTCGCATGGATGGAAATAGAACCTTAAACAAGTAGCAGGCTACCTACTAGAATTATAATCTTGATGGGAAATTTCACTTGACTGTTACTGCTATCCACGCGAATAATTATCGGCAGCGTCTTTTTATAACGCGCGCCTATGATTCTGCTACCGATGGAAAACAATCTGCCATCACCAAGCAATTAAGTTTTACTTTGAACAAAATTCATCTCGCCTCAAGTTGTGACTTAAGAGCTATTTTCTCTGATGGTAGCCAATCATAAGTACTTCAGACAAGAAAATTTAATCTGAGCGCGAACGACCGCATGAACCACACCATCGATGAGAATGAAATTTCCGGTAGCAGCTCCGGCGAAGCCGATGGTGGGACTACGATCTGCTTTTCGCGACATCTCGAACGGAAGAGCTGCTTTCTTGTAATCAATAAAGTTAAACCTGTAGCCACGCCCCTTTAGTAAGTGTGTGACGGGTACACAATTTTTGCAGCCATACCGGAGAACAGAGGCGGGACTAATAAATTTCGATTACTTCGATTAATCGATTATTTGTTGTGATAATCGATTAATTTTTAAATCGATTACTTCCCAAAGATTAATCGATTCAATAATCGACAAGAATCGAGAGTAATCGATTAATCAGGATTTTACGACAACTATTAGATTTCGATTACTTCAATTAATCGATTCATCGTTATGATAATCGATTAATTTTGATGCGATTACTACTCAACGATGAATCGATTCAATAATCGTCAAGAATCGAGAGTAATCGATTAGTTACTAATCGATTAATCGAGATTTTACGACATTTTATTCCAAATACTTATGGGATATTGGAAAATTCGGTTCTTCTCAGGCCTTCCATTCTATACAAAGGAAGATTGGGGCGAGGCGAACTTTTTTCAAAGTGCAAATTAACCGCTTGGAGACGCCATAAAGTTGCCTGGCGTCCGTAGCAGAATCACGAGCGCGCGTCGTAGGGAGATGCTACAAATATGTATTCGCATGGATGGCTTCAGTGGCAGTCAAGTTTAATTCTTTCAAGATTCTTATTTGTGTTTGTTATTCCAGCCAGCCACCCACGTCATGGTCGTGTGGTCGTTAGTGATTATTGGGAATTAATCGATTCTTCTCATGGACACCATTTTAAACATAGGAAGATTGAGGCGAGACGAATTTGTTCAAAGTACAACGTCGTAGCAGAATTACGTTGCCGTTCGTAGCAGAATAACGAGCGCGTATTGTAGAGAGCTGCTGCAAATATGTATTCTTGCACTGGCACTAGATTCTTCATTTCACCAAACTGTTTTACGTAGTTTACGTCGGGCGGTCGTGTCTTGTACAAAACCCTTATGATTTTTGTCGATAGAATGATAGATACGCAGTTGAAATTTTCAACAATTATTAGAAAATAATGTCATGATCATCTGGCTGGGTTTCTGCCAAATCGCAACAAGCGCCAACAATTTTTTTTTCGATTTTTCTGTCCAAGCTGAAGATATCCTAAAACAAAAGTACGTATAAATTGATATGAAATGGTTTCCGTTATCCTTTTACGAACAAACTATCTCAAGTCAGTCAAAAAGAATTCCGACCCTCTATTCAAAAGACAAATATAGAAAGAAGAAGGGTGAAACATCTATCAAAGGCGGCCCGTCGTCGGTAACTTGTCGTGCTAATAGAAGTTCCACTGCCCATAAAGAATGATTTGAAACGTGAAATCAAAACAATTTGTTGCTCTATACACTTCTCTGCATCGCTAATAACAAAAAATAAGAATTAGAATATTTGGAGTAATGAAACTCAATAAGTGATTCTAGAAAGCTTCGTACGTTTCATACAACCGACAAAAATAAAATTCTGCCAAAAATGATATGATTATGACCTTACAAGGTATAAACCACCACCACCCCCTCCTCCCTTAGCGTACAAAAAATACTTTTCTCAATTTCTGAACATTTCATTTTATATTCTGAGCGATTTGATTTATTTTGAATGCCTTTTGTTTTAGAAAAAAAGGCTCGAGGCAAGACTTGCAATGCATAGAAAAGCTGCGGGGAAAGGTCGTTTGGCGGAAGCTCATTCGGCTGAAAGCGAATAGGTCATCCGGCCTAATAGGTCATTTGGCTGAATATGACTTTTGACCCAATATGACATTTAGCCAAATAGGTCATTTGGCCGGATAGGACATTTGGCCGAAAGGGCATTTGGCCGAATAGGACATTTGGTCAATAGGTTGAATGACCCATTCAGCATAATGATCTGTTTGGCAAAATAACATATTCGGACAAATGTTCCATTCCGCCAAATGTCCAATTTGGCTAAATGTCCTTTTCGGACTAATGGCCTATTCGGCCAAATGTCCTTTTCGGCCAAATTACCTTTTTGGTCAAATGTCCTTTTCGGCCAAATAGCCTATTCGACCAAACAGCTTTCGGCCTAGTGACCTTCGGCCAAATGGCATTCAGCCGAACGGTATTCGGCCAAACAACCCGTCCTCCAAAATAAGATTCCGTTACGTTACGTCATTCACGTGGATTGAAACGAAAAAACATAAGCCGCGACCCCCAACATCGTAATTTTGTCGTGCCACCAAACAATCTCGGAATTTCGTCAATCAAACAATTGTCTACCAGATTATTTATATAGCCTGTAGCCATTGTGACGCATGAGCACCGGGATCTTTCGAACTTGAATTGGTTTTTCTCGGTGAAATAAAACCGGGATGTTTTCTTCTACGATTATGTGGAGCAGCGTTGATTAATGTTTATGATAATGACTTTAACCGTTTTATTTTGTTATTTTCACAAATGTTTCAAGCTACAGATAATATACCTTGCTTTATTAAGTTTGTATGATTTAACTTTTATAACAACGTTCATTCGCTCTTGCTCTAGGATAGACCAGGGCTAGACTACCATTCGAGAGCGTACTAGGCGGTAGATGTGTTTGACATAAATGCGACTCTTTCAAATGTACCTAAGTTAGTATTCCATTGAAACATAAGACTATTTTCTAATACAGCAGTCGGTAGAATGTCGAATTTACATGAATATAAACTACGATGACCCACTTCCGAACCTCCACCACCGAATGCAAATCTAGGAAAGCCGCATTTGAATACTTACAAAGCCCCGAAAAATGTACAGCCAATCCACTACACGACGAGCGCGCACCGGTCAGTAGGCAGATAGAATATGTTTGTGAGTTGTGATGCTGTCCAGCGAGAATGGCGTTCTCACCGCTGTCATTCAATGAGAGATCCCAACAGCAGCAGCGGCGGCGCAGCACCAGCAGCAGATTGTAGGCAGAGCAGTATGGTCAGCGTGGAGGTAGTGGGCTATCTAAAGGCTGCTAAATGAATGGGTCTCGTTAAGTACTCAACAGCTGTGAAATGCCGACCATGCATACCGAAAAAAAATACGCGAATCTAACCTCTGTTGACTGTTTGGCGCGTTCGCGTTCGTTAATTGTCTGTTAATGGTTGTCATCGTGTACTAACTGAGCTGTGCAACGCGGGTTGAAGTCGTTTGTCGGTCAGCCAATTATTTATCTCTCCCCTGTTAATTACCGTCATCAATGAATGCGCGGCGGCGCGTGTCACAATCGGGCTTCACGTTCGAATTGTGTTGAATTGAATGTTTACATGTGACAATAATAATCGAACAATGCACCACCGTTTGCCGTTTGCTGTCACATTAAAAGTTGGTGCATTGTCAAGCAGGCAGTCCAAGTGATATCCTTCAGTAGTGCACAGTAGACGAAATGTCGGATAAAACCATCATGCTGTTGAGCCGCGTTTTGAAACTGATTTTTTGAACGAACATCGGATTGAAGCGATTAGTTGATATGCTTTACCTGCACGTGTGTATGCAAAGAAGGTTTTATCCGACTTTCAGTCATAAGTCGGCCACTATCGGTCGTGTAAGCACCCAGCCTATGTGCGAATGGTTTCATCCATTGTTGGTTATGATGCGATGCATTGGTTTAGTTACAAATGGCGCTATTTGGGTGGATTGATGCTTCCGTTGATGTCGTTCGCTGGCAGTAGTCGACAGTCGAGTGCAAATTATCATGATCGTTGGTTATGCGGTTGGATTGGTTAATTGAGGGTACTGTGCTTTGTGTACAAGTGAGAAGGTGAAGTGATTTCGATTTACAACATGATACCATTAGAGCAATAAAAACGAGCCTTTTCTTGGTACACGAAATCGTACAAGAACTGTTTATTTACTTCACTGTCATGAATTTCCTTGCTGTTTTAATGTGTTCAGGAGAGTTATAAAAATGTCACTTTCAAATGCTTACAACGCTAGGATTGGTATTAAAATGGTTACTAAAATGAGACTCGATGTGAATTGTTTACAAGCTATTTACAATTGATCGTGCTGAGATTGTGTGTTGCGATTTGTTGCTCTGCCAGTTTCGCGGTTTCTTTTCCTTTCTAGCCAACAGCTGCATGGCTGTTGTATGTTCACCTCTTTTCCCATCCTAAAAAAACTACAAACTAATAGTGTAATTACCGCTAGTATTTATCGTAATCTATTTAATTGATTAATGGTACCACTTTAAGACATTTTTTTCCGTAGAGAGCGAAGCTGAACGAAAGTTGGCCCTGCCGTAGGCAATTAATCAATCTCAGCCGTCGTCGACCGTTAGTGGAGATTGATTTCAACGCTATTACCTACAACGGAAACGATCGAACATGGGGAAGTGATACCAGAGTTGAGCTCATAGTCGCCGTTTCCGATCGCCATCTACTTCAATCAATAGAACAGTGATCCGACGTACTCCAAGACTCCCGGATCGTTATTTTGTTGCTGCTGTTGTGCGGCCGGTTGACGGCGCCGATTGACGTTGCTGTTGTTATTGTTAGGATTCTTTACCTGGGGGCTGATGCCCAGCATCTTCAGCGAAGGAGGCACGTTGACCTGGTCCGGGATGCGTACGTGCCCGAAGTCGACGGTGAACGCTTCGCACCACACGCCGAAATGTCCGATGTCGAACACGGTCAGGTCCCCGGGTAGAGTTAGGACGATTGTCTTTTTATCGTAGCGACGCAGCGGTGTTTCCTTGCCGTTTTCGTCTGGAATTCGGATACCCTGAGAGGTGGGCTTTGGGCCACGGCCAACCCAAAATTTTGCGTCTGTTGATGAGATGAAAAAAAGTTACACAATGGAACAATTCGAAAAAAAAATTAAATATATGAAATTCATGACATTGCACTGTTCGACCGTATCAAAATTATACTGAACGGAATTTTTAATAAGCCTCTGTATTTTTCACACGCCATAAAAGCTATATGTCAGCTATTAGCAATTGCAACAGTGTAAACGACGAAGTAGGTTCTTTTGCAATTATAATTTTTAGGCTGAAATTAGATTCCTAATTTTTATCGTTTTTTCTTAGATGGTTAATAAGTTAATAAGTTAATAAGTAAAAACAATGGTTGATAGAATTCTTTTCGAAAAACTTCATTTTCCTACAATTCCTATTGGATAGACATAGGGTGCCAATGGAATGTATGAAATTGTCATCGAATTTCAAAAAACGACATTGTTCACGAGTTCCATTACCCCAAAATTTAGGGGTGCTCAAAATTAAAACCTTGTTTTTTCCCCATTCTAGCTTTTCTTATTATACCAGTATTTATTTGAACTTCTGAAGTGAAAACGGTCAGACTGTTTATTTTTTTTTTCATAAAATGGAGGATATTCTGTTTGTTGGGGAATATTTGCCATTGTTTCCCAAGTCATCTAATTTGTCGTTGTATGGTGAAGTTCTTCGTAAGTTCATATTTCATTTGCGAGCTGAGAAACAAACTGCTAAACAAAGTGCGCAAATAACAACAGAAACGTTGATAGCTGTATGGACAGGAAAATAAATTAATAAAGTGATTAATAATAGGGCAATTGAATTTGAAATTTTGTGTTACCATAAAAATTGGAGAGATCTACAGAAAAATAGGCTGCTAATGTCGACAACTTGAGAAGAGGCAATACTTTTCTGATTCGATGGGAAATTAATTCGACATTTGCAAGAAGTGTAAAGCGAAGAGCAAATTGGAAAAGCAAGCAATGCGCTACTTGCAAGAACAGCGACAGCGGACCAACAATCAAGAAACGAATACACGTGGACCCACAGATACTATTTCATGCAGTTACTTTGAGGAGGCAGATGAGAATCCTGGAGACACGAATGAACTGTACCTTACAGAAACTATCTCGACCAGTACCTTCGAAGAAAAACAAATCAAACAAACAAAATTTGACGTGGAAAATGTATCAGATCCAACCAAAGCTTGTGAGAAAAGCCAACAAAGAGGCTTTAATGTATTAACAGCAAGTGCTTTTGAATCTTCGTCACAAACTGAAACACAAAGCGAGTCCGTCCCTTCAGTTTGTACTAGTGGAGAAAGTTTACAGATGTTATAGCAAGTTTTGCTGATTTTATGATTTTAATTGAATTATAATTCTATTATAAATACAAAGCATTCATGCAAACAGTTTTCTCTATTTTCTTTGTGCTTTTCTTATATGTGTTTTTAGGTCTTTCAAAATCAACCCGAAGTACTGAACAACAGTGAAAAGATGTAGTCACGATCGAGGTTGCTGCTTTGGACCGTTGCAAAGTTAGTGACCGAAATGCAGTTTTTTTAATTTCGTTCATCGCTAAATCCTTGGGACATGACGTTTCGACATTATTGTTGAACAAAGAGTCTGTCAGAAAATCAAGGAAAGAAATTCGTTTTTTTACGTCGATCTTTTCCAATGTAAATCAAAAACCGCGTAAAAATAAACCACGTCGTTTAAAAAAACGGCATGTTATTTCAAAAATCCGCTAAAAAAATTCATTAAAATAAAGTTCCGCTATGATATGAATCGTGTCTCTACATAATCAGTTTACTTTAGGTATACTCGTTGTATTTTGAATTCATGCGGTACCGACTACCGCGTAATAATAACAGCGTGGAAATAAACCTCAGTGTAATAAACATTGCCTAGCAATCTGATAATTTTCTCCGTAAATCTGATCTAAAAAGTTTTCAAAGTTACAGAAGATTCAAAATTTTGATAGCAAGATTTTGAGCATCCCTAAATCATGTCCGATGGAACTCAAATTTTTCATAGGGCCATATTTTAGAGCTAGGAAAATGTTTGCGTAACGTCCGGTTTTAAATTCGATGAAAAATTGTTTCCGCTATAAGATTTTTTTCGAAGTCCCAAAACAGTCGATTCCTTTTAAAAAAAATAATTATCAAAGTTTCATGCATTTTAAGTCCTTTTGGCATCAAAAAACAAAAAAAATATTTTCCCCTTTGTGAGAATAAAAGTAAAGATTTGATTAATTTTGAGCAACCCTAAAACATGTCCGATTTAGCTCAAATTTTGCTTGGGGTCATATTTTGGGGTAATGAAACTTTTTTGAAATTCGAAAATGTCATTTTCATTAGGCACCCTAATAAACATATTCACTGCCGCTGTTCAAAGAGAATTTGCTAATCCATATGATCTTACCATGCCAAAGCCTATGAAACTTTTTTTTTGTGGCGGCAGGTTGATGGGTTTCATAAAATTGGATTACTTTTTTAATAATGACTATAAATTCATTTTTCTCGGACTAAGGACTTTTCAGTCTGACGAAGGACTCGAGAAGCCAAGTTTTTTTTAATTTCCAACAGTTCGGCCTGTGGTCTTGGCCTTCTTCAGGAAGTCAAAAGAGTACTGTCTCTCGTACAGTGAAACAAGCCTTGCAAATTTTGTCATTTATCGATTTTTGTCATACAGGGTATAGTAACCAGTCATACGGTTGCGTTGGTGGATACATTATTTTTTATGTTATACACTTATTCAGGTCTACCACATTCTACACTTCAAAATGGACACTGGTTTATCTGATAATCCAATTTTGTGCTAATGGCCCCTAAATCACCGGAGCTGCGGCCGATCCGAGGATACTGGGAATTAAGATTAGAGCTTTGAAGGCATTGGTTTCGCGTGGTAACATTTTTTATTGGCCAATAATATCAACGTCAACATTTTTAATTCTTTGACTAATTTCAGGTAAGTTTTCCGAGGCCCAATCTGTTTTGTCACTTGCTGTCACAAAAAAGTGCTGAAACATAATTTTGGACTGATATTCGTCTAATTTCGGGAGAGCATCAATTTAATGGTTCATGCCGATTCACGCTGCAGCACTTTTTTGATTTTCAAAATATTTAGAAGCGTTTAAATGTGGGTTCTTTGGAAAAGTTGACCTTAATAAAGTCAAAAAATCGACTGCGACAATAAAATGAGTTAATTTGTTTGTTACGGACGATTTAAAGCGGAAAAAGTTGGTTAGGGCTCCATCCTTGAATGCTCGCCAAGTCGTTTTGTACCTGCTGGATCGGAGCCATTCACCACCAGTCCAACTTTTGTTGCTTCACGTTTCAGGCGGGTGTAAAGTTCTGCCACCTTTGCAAATGTTCGGCCGATAATGTCCATGTCATCCACGAAACAAATAAATTGACTGGATTTGTTGAAAATCGTCGGCTTTTACACCAGGCTCTCCGCATGACACCTTCTAGCGCAATGTTGAATAACAGGAACGAAAGTCCATCACCTTGTCTTGGCCCCCGGCGCGAATCAAACGAACTGGAGTGTTCGCCCGAAATCTTCGTACAGTTTTGCACACCATCCACCGTTGTTTTCATCAGTCAAGTTCCCAGGGAAGCTCTTTTCGTCCATAATTTTGCCTAGCTCTACGCGGTCTATACTGTCGCCTTGAAATCAATGAACCGATGGTGCGGACCTGGTATTCACGGCATTTTTGAAGGATTTGCCGTACAGTAAGCGGCCGTTTACAAGAGTCCGTTTTTGAACGGCCGTCAACGAAGCCGGATTGATAACTTCCCACGAACTCATTCACTAATGGTGACAGACGACGGAAGATGATCTTGGATAACATTTTGTAGGCGGCATTAAGGATGGTGATCGCTCGAAAATTCTCACACTCCACACTTTTTCCACTCCTCCGGTAGCTGTTCAGCTTCCCAGATTCTGACTATCAGTTTGTGCAGGCAAATGGCCACCTATTCCAGGACCATCTAGATGAGCTCAGCTCCGATACTATCCTTACCAGCTGTTTTATTGGTCTTTATCTCTTAGATAGCATCATTAGCTCCCCTCAAGATGGGGGCCGATTGGCTTCCATCGTCCGCTGAACTGATGTAGTCCTCTCCCCCTCTGCCTGTACTCTCAGCGCCATTCAAATGTTCCTCGTAGTGCTGCTTCCACCTTACGATCACCACACGTTCGTCCGTTAAGATGCTCCCATCCTTATCCCTGCACATTTCGGCTCGCGGCACGAAGCCTTTGCGGGATGCGTTGAGCTTCTGATATAACTTGCGTGTTTCTTGAGAACGGCACAGCTATTCCATCACAGTCCGCTTCTGCATGGCAACGTTTATTCTCCTGAAAAGGCGGGTCTGCTGTCTCCGCTTCCGTCTATAACGTTCCACGTTCTACGGTGCCCCTGGCTGCAGCGCGACCGCCCGCGCTGCTCCCTTCTCCTTCAGAATCTGTCGGCACTCTTCGTCGAACCAATCGTTCCATCGACTTCGCCCCACATAGCCGTTAAAGCGTCGTTAATGGCTACTTTGACTGTATTACAGCAGTCCTCAAGAGGGGCCCCATCAAGCTCGCCATCTTCCACCAACGCTGCCTCGAGATACTGCGCGTTTGCAGTGGTGACATCAGGTTGATTCAGTCATTCTAGGTCGTACAGCGGCGGTCGTCGGTACCGAACATTATTGATGACGGATAGTTTTGGGCGCAGTTTAACCATCACCAGATAGTGGTCAGAGTATATGTTAGCGCCACGATATGTCCTGACGTAATGTCGGAGAAGTGCCGTCCATCAATCAGGACGTGGTCGACTTGTGATTCTGTCTGCAGTGGTGATCTCCAGGTGTACCGATACGGGAGGCTGTGTTGGAAGTAGGTGCTGCGACTAGCCATATTCTTGGAGCTGGCAAAATCAATTAGTCGTAGGCCGTTTTCGCTCGTCAGCCGGTGAGCGCTGAACTTCCCAATAGTCGGTCTAAAATCCTCCTCTTGGCCAACCTGAGCGTTCAAATCTCCTATGATGATTTTGACATCGTGGCTTGGGCAGCTGTCGTTTTCACGTTCCAGATGCGTTTAGAATGCGTCCTTATCATCATCAGTGCTTCTGGAGTGTGGGCTATGGACGTTGATTATGGTGAAGTTGAAGAACCGACCTTTGAACCTCAACCTGCAAATTCTCTCATTGATCGACCACCACACCACCCGATCATATTACCCATCACTATGAAAGTTTTTTCATACTGCTACTTACCTGGTACCTGGTTGGCTATAGCGTCGATACACCTATACCTGGCGTATTGTAGAACTTCATAATTGTCGATCTTGGTCTCCAGGTTCGATTCCACCGCGTGTAGCCAGCGTCTTCGTGGCCTGCCTTCCTGCCAACACGTGAAGTTCTGCGAAAGTGACATTTGTTCAGGGAATATGGCCAATCCCGTATCGTTTTCACGGAAATGGCCATATCTCTGCGTATACCTAACGGATTTTTGATCTGCAGCCAGCATTGGTCAGCATATTAGTTCTAGTTTCTGGGGAAAGTATAAAACATGATGGCAGTAAACGTCATATGAAATGACAAGCAGCAGAAAAAATGCATTTTTAACATACCCTCGGAAAATCCGGAACACCCCCGGTGGCCATGGACCAATCAGAGGTTTTGCATAAGGCCAGTATACTAGAAGAGTTTCCGCGTCCGATGGTCCCAGTTTGATCAAAATCGGATCATTCTACGCAAAGTTATGCTGATTTGAACTTTGACAAATTTTTGCCTATCTCAACCTTTTTATCAAACCCCTGTAGATCTAGGCTATTCGGGGCTATAATGACTATTTTGACTGAAGTTGAGATATTTCTTGCATTTTATCATATCAAAGTAAGGGAATTAACCTTTCCCGTCAAAAATTGTATCTCGTTTTATTGACGACGGCATTTTTTTGGCTCTATCAATCTTAATGATAAGCTAAAACGGGTTTTGCGTCAACTATCTGACGTTTCGGTGTTTATTACACCTTCTTCAGGGATTTAGAGGCTGCGTTTTGTTGTACTTATGTGTGTCATGCTCAGTTCGACTCAGTTCGACAAATTGGGGTGATATCTGTGTGTGCGTAAAGTCCGAATATGGTTTTCCTGCGAAACTGATTAGACTGATACGTGCAACGCTGGATGGCTCGAAATCAAGTATCCGGATTGCGGAGGAAGTGTCAACCTCGTGTGTGACCTTAAACGGATTGAAGCAGGGTGATGCACTTTCGAATTTATTGTTCAACATTGCACTCGAAGGCGTTATTGGGAGATCTGGCATGCAGAGGAACGGCACTATCATCACACGGTCGCATATGCTCCTGGGCTTGGCGGAAGACATCGACATGATTGGAATCGATCGCAGAGTAGTAGTGGAGGCTTTTGTCCCACTGAAGAGGGAGACGGCGAGGATAAGCTTAACCATTAACTGTACCAAGACAAAGTACATGGTGGCAAGTAGATATAGGGGAAGACCTAGTGGTGTTGGTGCAGAGGTAGTGCTTAATGGGGATGTGTTTGAAGTTGTTGAAGGATTTGTTTACCTTGGAACGCTTGTAACATGTGACAATGACGTTTCCCGTGAAGTGAAAAGACGCATTGCTGCTGCGAATAGGGCCTTTTACGGATTGTGTAACCAGCTTAGGAGCCGCAACATGCAGACGGAAACGAAATTTCTTAATACAAAACTCTGATTCTGCCAGTGGCCCTTTATGGACATGAAGCATTTACATTAAAAGACGCTGTAGCCAACCAGGTATCCAGATAGGTATCTTCCGTATTCTGTTTGCATTCTGTCAATCTGTGATGGTAGTGAAGTAGTTAAGTAACTGTGGCAAAATGTCGAAATCGGAGAAGAAGCTGGCCGAGTATATGATGGAGCGGTAGGCGTCCACCATCCATAACCCAACCACCATCAGTTCATGAATCCGTGAAAGGCTTTATCAAAATTTCTTTTGATAAAGCGGCCATCCGATCCAAATCAAACCTTGTTGAACTCCTCGATGATGGCTGACCAGAAGCAGGTTTCGCCAGGTTTTCTTCCACGGTTGCCCAAGATTTACTTATCAAGCGGCTCCTGAAGCGTCAGCTGTTCCGTGCCATGTACGACCTCGCATCACTCAAGAGGGAGTCACCGGAAGAACTGCACGATCTTGTTGATGACTACCAAAGGCATGTGAGAGCACTTTAAAATCTGGATGAACTAGTAATTCAATGGGATACCTCGTGAATCAACCTACTTAGCCACAAGCTGGATCCAATGACCCTCCGGGCCTGGGAGGAGAGAACAAGCGGCTTGGACACTCTATCCTACCCGGAGTTTATCGATTTTTGTATCAACGGGTCCGAATGTTAAAGTCCGTAGTATCCGATCTGCAACTGCGCTCCAGTCAGTCAGGCCAAGTCAAAGTGCCCGGTCCCACACAAGTTTCGAAGAAGTTTGTCAAGATGGCATTCAATTCTGCCAAGACCGAATCCAAATTGTACGCTCAGAGCTGTATAGCTTGTCCAGAAAACCACTCCCTATTCCAATGTCCAGCATTCTCCAAGATGTCCGTTCGCCAGCGCTGTGAGCTGGTATCCCAGAAGCGTTTGTGCTGAAAATGCTTCCGTACTGGACACCAAGGCAGAAATCGTACATCTAAGTACGACTGCCGAAGCTGCCATTAAAAACACCACACTCTCTTGCACCGCACAATTTTCCTCCACCCTGTTGCTGTACCTGGTCAACTGTCCCAGCAACCGAATCCAGCCATATCGAACACCGACGACGTAGTCCCTGGATCAGCGAATCCGAACTCCCAAGTTAGTATGTCGGTAGAGTCGTACCAATCCAGCGTCCAGCTGGAAAAGGTTACTATTCTTGTTATAGACCAGAATAAAAAATATTGTATTGTATATTGTTATAAATCTTAAAAATGTCATTTTTTGCCTTTCTCGTACAACAAAGTTGTACCGAAAGGCTATATGATTGCTTCATAAAAGAACTTTTGATAGAAGGCCCGGAGACCCATAGTGTTATATACCGATCAACTCAGCTCGACGAACTGAGGTGATGTCTGTATGTGTGTATGTATGTATGTGTGTGTGTATGTGAGTATGTGTACAAATTTTGTAGACACACTTTTTAAAACTTAGCATTATCCGATATACTCGCAACAAGTTGCATTCGACGGGGAATGCGGTCCCATTGTTTGCTATTAAAAATGGTTTCGATCGGACATTGCATTTCGGAATTATTAAAAAATCATTGTTTTTTCCCAAGGGTCCCCCCTTGGAAAAAAAAAAATTCAAAAACGAAAAAAAAATTTTTTTCCGTAGATGGTGGCAATACATTTTAACTAATGCAAAAACATGCAAAATTATCGAAAAAATGTGATCTATTCTCCTAAAGAGCTTTTTTGACCTTTCTAATGTGATTTTTTCAATATGTTTTATAAAGCACGAGAAAGGCATCATCACTGCTAGGTGGATTAATCTGGGTTTTTTTTTTAATATTAGATTGAAGCTGAAACGTTCGATATAATTATTTAATACTAGCAGACCCGACGAACTTCGTTTCGCCTATAACTGATTTATTTTCTGATTAATTCTCGAGCTATGAAGAAATTGATGTTTCATTTGTATGGACGCCCCCCTTTTAAAGGGGTGAGGGGTCTCGAACCATCTTAAGAACCTTCCCAGGCCCCAAAAACCTCTGCATAAAAATTTTCACGCTGATCGGTTCAGCAGTTTCGGAGTCTATAAGATTCAAACAGACAGAAACTCTTTTTTATGTATATAGATTTAAAACATGTAATGAAATCAATAAATTAAAGCTGAAAAATGAAATGATCTCGCATTCAATGACGGAATCATTTATATAGGGGAACAGACGGCTTTTGCAGGTTTTGTTTTATTATTGGCAGGGGGGTTTTGTCGATCGAATCTTATGAAATTTGGCCACAATATTCTTTGATATGCAAAGAATGTTTGGGCCAAATTTGAGCATAATCAGTCATAAAAAAACCCCTGACAATAATTGAACAAAACCGGCCAAACCCGTCATTACTCCTTCTTTTATTTGAATATTTTTATTGCTGTTTTAAGTGAAATAATTGGATAGTTTTCTTCCCAAACGACTAGAAGATATCACACACAAGGTTTCTTATTTTCAAAACTTTCTCCAAGGAAGGAAAAGCTTGGTTCAAGTCAAGATTATGAAGAATACAAATGTACAAAGTACACCCGATTCTGTTTTTACACGGATTTTTTTTTACACGGCCGTGTAAAAAAATCCCATACAAAATTTTTGCAAAGTTGCTCCATTTTGCATGATTTGTCGAGGAATCATAAAACTTTTTTCACACGGATTTTTTAATTTTGAACTGAAAACTTTTTTTACACGGAACGCATCCCCCGTGTAAAAAAGAATCGGGTGTATACAGTTGCAATAAAAGTTGTACGTTTGTCATTCAAATTAATTGATTTTTTCCAAATTCAACTTTTTTTCAAAAATATTCCATAATTGTGGATGTTCCAAATAAAATTATTTGTCTTAGCACATGTACAGCCAGTATTTAGCAAGCAAGTCTTTTGATACGAACATTATTTCAAAAGACGAGTTTGTACTATCCCATTTAATTCCACCACTTAGGTCAAGTAAGAAAACCAATAACGGCCTTACTGTTGAAGTCGAAATACGTAACTGTGAAGTAAGAATTAAGTAATGGAATTAAATGGAATAGTATTAACTAGTTTTATGGCAAGTGAGATCATCTTTGTTGTGAAACAATCTGTTTTCAAAATCCGAATTTAGCAGTAGAATGAAAGCATTTACTATTCACAGAGATGCCTAAAACGGCTGTATATTGCCAAAGTAGTGCTATTAACACTCACGTTCAAGTCTGTATGTGACAAAAACCATCAAAATACCATAATACAAACATAAGGGATATTTTTTGGGACATTTTGAGGTTTTGGTCGACCTTTGTTGTGGAGCGAACCACTGTGCCGTGACGCCGACTGGGGTACGCCAGCCTTTTTAGGAAAGATCGGGTAACCAACCCCGGTGGGACCTTTGGAGGCGCGTATGCAGACAGGGAAGGGGGCTTTCGTCCGGTTAGATTTCCAGAAAATAAATCTACCCATATGGAGTTACGAAACAGAATAATATTGACCATGTGATTGCCTGAGGAAGGCAACCCAACTGGAGCTGTTCCTTTGGCGAAATGTGAGCGACCAGTGGCCGGAATTGCAAGTGCAAGAGCGGGATTCCAGCCGGGATGAACCCGAAGAGCTACCGCCGAACAGAAGACGCAGCCATCGAAATCACAATAACAACGCTGCGCCCGTGGGAAGTGTTGCGATTGGCCGCCGTCAATCGTACACGCTTACGGGCGCCGGATCATGTGGACGTCTGAAATGAATCGATTCGTGATTCGCGCCTACTACATCTGTACATCTCTAGAGACGGACATGAGCGGAAGGCCTCGCATCGTTGAAATGTTTGACGAGGCGTTTCCACAGTTCGCCGGGAGAGTCGGACTCAATGCAATGAACGCAAGAAGGAGGGCAATCATGCGTAACAACATGCTCTCCCAAGCCGAAATTGATGAAATTCGACAAGAGGTGGAAACGGAACTACGAAGAAGGGATATGAGAGCAAGCGATGTGTCAAGACGAAGCTCAGCAATGTTCAATGCTACTAGTGCGCGGAGGGGGGGGGGAGCCATATTTTGTAGCATCAGTGGAGCCACCTGTACAAGTACCCAACACGCCAGAAGACTCACAGCTTGATCAGCAGCTATTACGATTACGTGATCTATATGGACGAAGCATTAACGCAATTTCGTGACACAGACTCTTTGTCACGTCACAGAATACCGAAGATGCAGTACTCCCGCAAGTTAACGGATGCAGTAAAAATCATGAACATTCACGTTCTCCCACTGCATCTGGAGACGGTTCAGCACCTAGAGGACTTGCATTGCATAGTATACTGTGCTGCAATTGCAATTGCCAGGAGTCTCGGTCTCCGCATAACGCCAAGAAGCGAAGTGTCTCAAGAAATTCCAGAAAGACAACATCAGCCATGGAAAAGGAGACTATAATGACGAATCGAGACTAAAAGAGTCAATATTGGAAGTTTAATTGCGTACAGAAATGGCGGAAGATCGTCAAAGTTATGCCGTCAAGTAGCTGCCATCATGGATCTGATTGAGCTTAGACAGCTGGAAGCTCACCAGCTTACCGAGAAAATTGACACATTAGTACAGCAGCTGAGTGTTTTATCAAAGAGGATGCGCCGTTAAACTGCATCGTAGAAACGGCGTCGCCAAAAGCGGATGTTCAGTGACATCGAAAAAGCCTTCTATGAGCACATCAGCCACGAAAAGCCCCACTACAGTGAAGGTCTACCAGAAATTAACCATATCACTAATTTTTGGTCTGAGATCTGGGAAACCCCAGTACAACACCGCATCGGACAACCGTGGCTAAGGAGAGAGGAGGAAAACTGTGACGACATCGAGAAATGCAAGCCGTTGTCGTTCAAGGGGAAGACGTTTGCGAAGCAACGAGGTATCCGATAAACTGGGCAGCCCCAGGACCTGATGGAGTTCAAAATGTCTGGCTAAAGAAGCTATCAGCAGTGCATCTGAAGATGGCGGATTGCTTCATGAAGGTATTACGTGAGCCTCACACGCTACCAGAGTTCGTCACCCGAGGCACCACTTACCTCATCCCAAAGGACAGCAATACAGCAGATCCATCCAAGTACAGGCCAATTACTTGCCTTTCAAGCCTTAACAAGACCTTGAGTAACATCACTGCTAAAATATCCGCTCACTGCCCAAGTAACCAAAAGTTCCATTAAGAGTACGTTTTTCGCTTAAGCAGCTCTGTTAAGATGATTAAGCGAGTAATGTACTCTTATAGGAACTTTTGGTTACTTGGGTGTGAGCGCAACAATTTCTTCACCGAGGAGCAGAAAGGATGCAAAATAAAAAAGTTATTGTAGGACAAGCAGTGTATAACCAGCGAAACCTCAGCATGGCCTTCATCGATTACAAGAAAGCATATGACTCAGTACCCCATTCGTTTCTTCTGGATGTACTGAAGTTGTATAAAGTAGACTTGCCGGTGGTGAGGTTCCTGGAAAGTGCGATGGGTCACTGGAGCACTACGCTCCAAATAAGTGATGGGAAAACTGTGTTACGCTCTAGAATGCTTCGCATTCGGCGAGGGATATTTCAGGGTGATTCATTCAGTCCACTCTGGTTTTGCCTTTCGCTGAACCCTCTCAGCAGAACGCTCAACCGAAATGGTCACGGTTTCAAAATAAGGTATGGAAGTGATGAGCACGAGGAAATCACTCATACTTTTTTCTTCGACGATCTCAAGGTTTTTCTGGTTTACTCTGATAACACAGAACGACTAGGAATAGCCATCAACACCATTGAAAGGATCAGTAGCGACATCGGCATGCAACTAGGGCTGGATAAATGCCGATCAGTCCAGCTACACAAAGGCCAGCTAGTGCAGTCAGGTGGTTATGAGGTCTGTGAAGGGGAGATGATATCAAGATAGAGCTGCGAGATAAGTTCTTGAATCGCGTGAACTGTGTTCTTGTCTAAATGCAGGAAACATGATCCGGGCAGTGAACACATTTGCCATTTCTCTTTTGACCTATAGTTTTGGAGTTGTCAAATGAAGCAAAACTGACCTAGAAAACCTTGAAAGAAAGTTGAGGAAAGCGTTTCGAGAAGCAGGTATGCGCCATCCTCAAGCAGCGCTAGAGAGATTCACCCTTCCACGTGAAGAGGGAGGGACTGGAGTACTTGACATCCAGACACTGTGTATCGAACAGGTTCGACAGCTGAGGAGTTACTTCGTAGAAAACAGTACACGACACGGAGTATATCGAGCAGCTTGTTGTGTTGATAGGTGATACAGTGCTCTGCATCTTGCACAGGAGAATTACAGCATCCACTGCAACTTACAGACTGTGGTAGAGAAGATAGTGTGAAACTAGTATTCTACAGGGAAGAACCGCTCCACAGGCTTTACTGACACACAACCTCACTGGACGACCTCCCGATAGAGAAAGAGGCAGAAACGTCAACTGCTGCCTGCTTGACTTGTCGATGGAGTGTGTATGCAGTGCTCCCAATAACATTTACAGAGTGCTCGCGTTACGCTTATAACACCAATCACAACTAAACATTCATCTTACATCAAGAGACACTTTGTGTATCCCACATCCTCCGTATTTAGGAACCGACTCACAAAAGGCACGTTAACGAACCAATACTAAACTTATAGAAAAAATAGTGTGCCTCTGTCTTAACAGAGCATCCTACACTGTTTTCGTTTTTAAACTACTAACAAATAAAACCATGCTTTTCTTGGGATGCTTTTGCATTTCAAATGTCAAATATTGCAGCACCACGCTCACAATATGTGTGCATTCCTAACCCTTAAATGCACAATGTTGTTTAAAAACAACAAACTGAAAATGCGGTTAATGTTAATGATTTCAATGGTTCTTCTTCTTCTTATTCTTCTTCTTCTTCTTATTGGCATTACATCCCCTCACTGGGACAGAGCCGCCTCGCAGCTTAGTGTTCATTAAGCACTTCCACAGTTATTGACTGCGAGGTTTCTAAGCCAGGTTACCATTTTTGCATTCGTATATCATGAGGCTAGCACGACGATACTTTTATGCCCAGGGAAGTCGAGACAATTTCCAATCCGAAAATTGTCTAGACCGGTACCGGGAATCGAACCCAGCCACCCTCAGCATGGTCTTGCTTTGTAGCCGCGCGTCTTACCGCACGGCTAAGGAGGGCCCCAATGGTTCAATGGTTATTTACGTTAAAAATATTTTCGATGATTTCTAAAAATAATGCCTTGCGCCTTTAAGGATTAACTATTCGCCAGTTTTTTTTTTGCATTGATTTTGAACAGTTATTTCATCATTCATGTCATTTTTTAGTAACATATACACACAGCTCATTTTGAAAATAATCGAATCAGGCGACAATCATCGGACCGGGTGCCAATCCCTTTTCAAGTGTACAGAAAACTGTCGCTAATTCAGTTATCGCTACTAGTTCTTACTAGTTCTTTTTACCATTTAACCTGTGCCATCGTGAAAGTCGCACATCAGCAAAAACTCAATCGACCAAGGAATTTGCAAGTGTTTAAAATTATCTAGTATAACATGTAGCATTGATTCCCTTTCTTTTTCGATGTGCCGATTTAAAAGCCGCTTGTCAGCAAATCAACGGCATTGGACAGTGAGTGCGACATTTGCTCTAGCAAAACAATCTGCACTGTTATCCGATGTGATATTTGCGCAGCGGCTCAAGAGCCGCACTACAGCAAAACACCCAACAACGATCAGGGAATCCGTCAGTGCGCCATTTGCTCTAGCCATAAAATCTGCACTGCTTCCCTTTCTTTTCCGATGTGACATTTGCGTAACGGCTCAAAAACCGCACGTCAGCAAAACACCCAACAACGATCATGGAATCCGTCATTGCGCCATTTGCTCTAGCAAAACAATCTGCACTGCTTCCCTTTCTTTTCCGATGTGACATTTGCGCAGCGGCTCAAAAGCCGCACGACAGCAAAACACCCAACAACGATCAGGCGACAATCCGTCAGTGCACCATTTTTTCTAGCAAAACAATCTGCACTGCTTCCCTTTCTTTTCCGATGTGACATTTGCGCAGCGGCTCAAAAGCCGCACGACAGCAAAACAACAACATCGATCAGGGAATCCGTCAGTGCGCCATTTGCTCTAGCAAAACAATCTTCACTGTTTCCCTTTCTTATCCGCTGTGACATTTGCGCAGCGGCTCAAAAGCCGCACGACAGCAAAACACCCAACAACGATCAGGGAATCCGTCAGTGCGCCATTTGCTCTTGCAAATCAATCTGCACTGCTTCCTGTTTCCCGTCAAACCAATCTGCACTGTTTCCCTTTCTTTTACGATTAGACATTTGCGCAGCGGCTCAGAAGCCGCCCGTCGGCAAAACAACAACATCGTAAAAATTGATTAATGCCAATATCAATAAATTTACCTGTTGGATTCTGCACATTTTTGGTTGGATTGCAACCTTGATTGCATTTTGGAAAACCCTTTCTGGACAACCTACTCACTCACTTCGATGGTACAAAACACACTGGTTTGTTGGGTATGGAAAATGGAGCGGTTCTTCCGCAAAGCAAAAACAGCCAGGTAATTAATCTTTTCCTTGATTTGGTTTCAAAGAAAAGACTGGCAGGATCGCCATTATGTGAAACTAGTATTCTACAGGGAAGAACCGCTCCACAGGCTTTACTGACACACAACCTCACTGGACGACCTCCCGATAGAGAAAGAGGCAGAAACGTCAACTGCTGCCTGCTTGACTTGTCGATGGAGTGTGTATGCAGTGCTCCCAATAACATTTACAGAGTGCTCGCGTTACGCTTATAACACCAATCACAACTAAACATTCATCTTACATCAAGAAACACTTTGTGTATCCCACAGATAGCAGCATGGAAAGCGAAAGAAGTGCACGGTGCCCACCCTCACCAACTTGAACAAGAGCAAATTAATAAAGCCGCATCAAACATGTGGCTGATCCGAGGTGAACTCTCGGCGGTAATCGAAGGATTGTGCACCAACAGCTGACGTTGCAATGTGGTCTTTTTGAGCAGTTTGAATCAAATTACCGGTACCGTCCAGACCCTGTTCTTGAAAACGATCGTTACGAGCTGTATTGGGATCGTACCATATTGACGGATCTAATTATTCACCACAACCGCCCAGATATTATGGTTTACGACTAAGTTTGGAAGAAAGTGGTCATCATAGACATCGCCATTCCACTAAACCGTAACCTGAAGGAAACTCATGGCCGAAAAATTGCCAAGTATCACCCGTTGGCCGTTGAGTTGAAGTATTTATGGGGATTGATAGAGGTCCCGAAGATTAACCCTGTAGTTATATCAATCACTGGAATTGTACTTGTGTATATTACGTGTAACTGTATCTTGTAATTGTATATTGTTATGTATAAACCAACAAATGTGAATTAAAAAAAAGACCAGAATAACATGGATCACTCCGCTAGTGTACTACTCGGTTCAGGTTCGATGTGTAACTTCATTACCAATAAATTGGCCGATGCACTTAACCTCCACCATGCGAAGGCAGACCTTTCCGAGTTTGGAATCTGCGAATTCCCCAAGCAGATCAAACGCAAATTTATTGCTACAATCAACTCCAAGTTGCCTTCGTGCAATACCACGCTCGAGTTACTAATCCTGGAAAGGCCCACCGGTAGTAACCGAAAAAGACTTTTGTAAGTGATGCTATTCATGGGATGGAATTATTTTATTATGAAAAGTAAACGCTCCACATTTTTGCTAATTCACGTTTTCGGGATTTTGAGCCTCCTGATACGACTCAGATTTACCGGACGTTCTGAACAAAAACACGATCAAGCGCGTACTAATTAATTTGCTTAATTACCGCAACCGAGCATAACAAAGTATTCCGGATCTCGCCAATACATGCTAATCAAAACTGCGATCAACGCACGCACAATTTATCAGAATTTCACATGCGTTGTCATCAAAATCATAAAAGCTGGTCTTTACTTAGGCAAAGGCGTGAGAGTAGAATGTAGATACGTAGTGGAATACATAATTAGCGAAGATATTTTGCCTATTTAAACAGGCTGAATATTATGTCATCTTTTAGGCCGATGCTAATAGTGTTTGTGCGTCTCTTAACTTTGCCAAAAAATGTTCAATTAAAAAAATAATTGAAATTTTGTTTTGGCTCTACTCCAGTTGAGCATTCATTCTGCTAGATCTATCAAGGTTCGTGTCTAGAATTTCTCCAAGAAATATTTAAAAAAAAATTTTCGTCTAAAATGTCATGAATTTCAACAGTATTATGTTTATTCCCCATAAATCCATACCTGGCGCTTCTCCATCGTAGTTGAAGTTCGGTATCAGCAGCGTCTGCGCATCGACGATCACAATGTTGTCCGAACTGACGTCGTGCACTCCACCCAACTGTCCGATCTTGGTCGGCCTAGGAAAATCCAAATCGTTCCGAATGACGACATCGCCGAAGTTGACACTAAAATCGTCGCACCAAATCGAGAACCACCGGATGTCCCGAAGGGTTTTGCCCTCCGGCAGCGACAGGGTGATGTCTTCGTTGCGGTACTTTCGCAGCACCCCGGAACGACCGCGCTCATCCCGCAAACGGTGGGCCCCTTTGTTGCTGGGTGCACGAGTGTTTCCCACGTAGAAGTACGCAGCTTAGGAAGTGATTAAGATGACTTATTTGATTTGACTATCTTACGACTGGTTGGGAACTTACCTGGGCCTTCACCGTCGTAATTGAAATTCTTCAGAAATATGGTTCGCGCATCGACGGCGTACACTGAGCCTGATACTCCATGATGCAGCTGGGTTAGATCACCGATTTTGGTGCCGTAATATCCCTGGAGGGCATCTACGCTGGACACGATACCACCTGTGAAATAGAGAAAGCGTTTTCGTGAGATAGTTTCTGTTTCCTCAATTAAACATCTACTGGTTTACGAAAATTATCGAATTCCAAGTTACATTCTCTCCTTTCACTTTTTCATGATCTACATAAGTTGCTCTACGCAACATGACAACATACACAGGCATTCGTGCTCGGTCCCCAAAAAAAATAACACTCTTGCCTAATTTAGTGTAAACATAGGGTTCGGGCTCCAACGATGCTAATAAAAACGACAAGGTTAACGACTTCCAGCAATCAGCTACTAGCAGACCCGTCGGAGACAGTCAGTCGTCTGGTGAGAGTGTGAACAAAGCAGGGCGACAGCGAATTCAGTTTGAAGACCCCAAAGCGCCACCGCACTCACGCCTTGTTGATTATGGGACAGCGCAGCGCTCGCTTCGAAGCAATTAGTCACGTGAGGTATGATGAACGATCCACCACCACCACCACCAGAGGGAATCACAAAAGAGTCAACCCTGGAGAATGCATGCTCGGAGGGGTGTGGAGGAAATGCAGGCTTTCGCTGATTTTCCGCTTCGGAAAGGAACCCAGTCTAGCGGAAAAGAGATGCAACCAATTGAAATAGGAAATGGGGTTCGACAATAATCACACGTTGGATAGTACGTGTTTGTGGAAAAAAATTTGACTGGGAGCCTTCAAATGAGTACGTAACGCGTAATTCACGGAGGAGAATTTTTGAAAAAAAAAAAATCCGGCGTTTGGTGTTTACGCAAACGTTTTTGAATTCTTCGAACCACATTTGTATGTAATTCATAGTCGGGGTACTTATAATTTATGTTTCAGAGCACTATGGAAACATGGGTGCAATAGAGGAAAAAATAATAATGCATGGCTACATATTGACCGACAAGTGGTGAGAAGAATAAATTGGCTAATGTTAATCGCTTGGAGTGATTGATTGTGGCGAATAATCAGTTAGCGAGTTGTTGATTGATGCGATGTTTGTATGGATTGGCTATGGATATGATTGGATATAGCTTGTAAGAGTATATTTGATTGTTGTTATGTAGGTAATACAACACCTACGATAATTAACTGCATTCAAATCAAAGTGAAAATCGTGCGAATTGCACACGACGATTGTAAAAGGAACGTATTGGACAGGGTAATTGAAAACTAGCAATAAGTATTGCCAGCGCTTGTGGATTTTGGAATACGAGACGTGAGAAATTTCATCTTCAAGAGGTGCACATTGGGACTTACACGGTCGTGAACTCTTCTCCATAAATATTGCGCCACATGTTTTCCAAACGAGAATAGTGAACTCCACTTTGCACACCGAAATTGCATAATTAATGATCACGAACAACACCGAAAGCGGTGAATTTCGGTCACCATCACGCCCGTCATACATTCGTTCAATCCGTTTCCATCGCACCGTGACCAACCGACACCATTTCCATTCCGAGTATGGTGCCGCGAACGCAATTGCCGAAATTCTGTCCTCCGCCCATCATCATCCGGCGGCAGAACTGGATTCCGAACCGGTTTCGCATTCTCGCCAGCATAGCAGTCAGTGTGGGATCAACAACGCCAACGGTAGACAAAATGACGCGACCGCAAAACTGAAATTCGAAGTGAATCTGGTAGACCTTGACTTTTGCGGCCCGAAACGGTGACTAGTGAGGCGGTTGTTGTTGACGGTTTATCAAAAGGATGAGCCGATCGATCTTGGATGGTAAGCGCAGCCAATCCTCTGTTATTGGATCGCATGCGCGTAGATTGGACAGCTGAGCTGATGCGGGGTAGGAGTCGGCTACTTTGTAGTTAAAACGATAGTTGATAATTATCATAATGGAGCCGGGAGCGTTTGAGGGATTAGCTTTTATTTAATGGAAAGTTGTTCAGAATCTAACAGGTTTGTATGGTTTGTGTTTTCTTCACACCCTTTTATCTATTTAATGCTATTTTCGCGTTTATTTCAGTATTTCAATTTTAACTAGTTTCTCAGAAATTCGCCGCTTTATGACCTCTGGATATTATTTTAATCCCTGGGGACAATTTCAGCAAATGTGCAATTTGTAAACACCACGATTGAAAGGCCTCGTCAATTTAACATTTTTACATTTGAATTCCAGTCTATCCTACTCAGTAAAAGATGTTCTGGTAATGATGAGAATAATAATTCACTGATCTTCCTTCTTGGTTAATCTTTTAATTCGATTTATCTTTTTTGTTTTCGAATTGAATCTATGAATCGGTAATCGAAATTTGATCTAAAAACTCTAATTCCACATCAATTATCAAAATACGATTTTCCATCCACAGTCACCAAATTAGAATCTAATAAGTTTCAAGATTGGGTTACGATCCAGTTGTTCGGTTAAAAGCTAATCTTTTCAGCATAAAATCCCTCCTAACTGTGCTCACAGGTGAATCCAATTAGTGAGCTGTTAATAATAAGGGTATGCGATAATACATTTTTTTCTGACGAAAAGAAACGAAACGAAATTAGTAATGTTATTGTTGATTCGAAACGAAACGAAACGAAATTCAGATTTACTTCCGAGACTTCGAAACGAAACGAAATCGAGGTCCATTTGATTCAAAATTTTACGAAACGAAACGAAATTTAACTTTTTTTCCTCGGATTTTTTATTGAATAGTTTTTTGTTTTGCATTATAACATAATGCCAAAAACGAATAAAAAAAATCCGCGGAAAAAATAAATTTTGTTTAATATTTTAGAGTCAAATAAGGCCGATACATATATTTAAAAAGAATCGTCTCCCCCTCCCCCGGATTTTTTCGCCCTAAAATAATATTTTAAAGGGGCAACAAAAAAATCGGGAAACTATAAGGATTCTTTATCAAATCCGAGAAGTTTTTTGATTTTTTTTCGTTTTTATTAGCCCCCACCCCCTTGACCTTTCCGGGATCAGTAAGACATAATTTTTATTAAATTTTGTAACGGCCCAATTGTTATCCATATACCATAAGAACTAGGGAGAATCTAACTTAATTTTACCAAAGGACATAACTAATCATAGATCAGTTTGGCCCTGTTCACCATTTTCGAAAGTATTATTATTATTATTATTATTATTTATTCAGACTAAGGCCGAAGTGGCCTGTGCGGTATATAAGAGTCTTCTCCATTCGGCTCGGTCCATGGCTGCACTTCGCCAACCACGCAGTCTACGGAGGGTCCGCAAGTCATCTTCCACCTGATCGATCCACCTTGCGCACCTCGCCTTCTTGGGCCCGTCGGATCGTTGTCGAAAACCATTTTCACCGGGTTACTGTCCGACATTCTGGCTACGTGCCCAGCCCACCGCAGTCGTCCGATTTTCGCGGTGTGAACGATGGATGGTTCTCCCAACAGCTGATGCAACTCGTGGTTTATTTGCCTCCTCCACGTACCGTCCGCCATCTGCACCCCACCATAGATGATACGCAGCACTTTCCTTTCGAAAACTCCAAGTGCGCGTTGGTTCTCCACGAGCATCGTCCAGGTCTCGTGTCCGTAGAGGACTACCGGTCTAATGAGCGTTTTGTAGATTGTCAGTTTGGTACAGCGGCGAACTCTATTCGATCGGAGCGTCTTGCGGAGTCCAAAGTACGTACGATTTCCAGCCACTATGCGTCTCCGAATTTCTCTGCTGGTGTCATTTTCGGCAGTCACCAGTGAGCCCAAGCACACAAATTCTTCTACCACCTCTTTTTTTTTTAATCTTTATTTAGGTGTTTTTTTAATTCTAGATTAAGTTCAACACCGCTTCTACCACCTCGATTTCGTCACCACCGATGCAAACTCGCGGTGGGTGGCTCACATTGTCGTCTCTTGAACCTCTTCCTATCATGTACTTTGTCTTCGACGTGATGATGACTAGTCCGATCCGCTTAGCTTCCCTCTTCAGTCTGATGTAGGCTTCCTCCATCTTCTTAAAGTACGTGCCATAATATCTATGTCGTCGGCGAAGCCAAATAGCTGGACGGACTTATTGAAAATTGTACCACTCGTGCTAATCCTTGCTCTTCGTATTACCCCTTCCAAAACGATGTTGAATAGCAGACACGAAAGACCATCACCTTGCCGTAACCCTCTGCGAGTTTCGAAGGGACTCGAGAATGCCCCTGAAACTCGAACTACGCACATCACCCGATCCATCGTCGCTTTGATCAACCGTGTCAGTTTATCCGGAAAACCGTGTTCGTGCATTAGCTGCCATAGCTGGTCCCGATCGATTGTATCATATGCGGCTTTGAAGTCGATGAATAGGGCACGTTGTATTCGCGGCACTTCTGCAGTACTTGGCGAATGGCGAACACCTGGTCCGTGGTGGAGCGTTCGCCCATAAAACCCGCCTGGTACTGCCCCACGAACTCCCTTGCAGTTGGTGCTAGTCGACGGCATAAAATTTGGGAGAGTACCTTGTAGGCGGCGTTCAGCAATGTGATTGCGCGGTAGTTGCTACAATCCAGCTTATCGCCATTTTGTAGATGGGACACACGACACCTTCCATCCACTACTGCGGCAAAACTTCCTCCTCCCAAACCTTGGTAATTACCCAGTGCAGCGCTCTAGCCAGTGCCTCACCATCGTGTTTAAATAGCTCTCCTGGTAGTTGGTCAACCCCTAGGGGCTTTGTTGTTCTTCAGCCCGCCAATCTCCTCCTGGATTTCCTGGAGATCCGGAGCCGGTAAAATTGAGTCCTGCGCGCGTTCTCCCAGGTCCATCCCTATACCGCCATCTTCGTCTGCCACATCGCCATTCAGGTGTTCTTGGTAGTGCTGCCGCCACCTTTGGATCACGTCACGCTCGTTCGTAAGAAGGTTCTCGGTTATGTCCTTACACATATCAGGCTGCGGCACGTGGCCCTTACGTGAACGGTTTAACTTCTCATAGAGCTTTCATGTGTTATTAACGCGGTACAGTTGCCCCGTCTCTTCCCGGTTTCGATCTGACGCTACTGACGCTTTTTCCTCCGGAAAATCGAGTTTTGTCTGTTCCGCGCCTGTTTATGTCGTGCTTCGTTCGCCCTCGTGCGGTGTTGCAGCAATTACGCCCATACTACATTATTCTCTTCTACTAACTGCTCACATTCGCCGTCATACCAGTCGTTTCTCAGATCCGGGGGCACCATGCCAAGTGCAGCGGTTGCGGTGCTTCCAATGGAGGATCGAATATCTCTCCAGCCATTTTCAAGAGACGCTGCGCCTAGCTGCTCTTCCGTTAGGAGTGCCACTTCCAGCAGCTGCGCATATTCTTGGGCTAGTCTACCATCTTGTAGCCGCCCAATGTTAAACCGCGCCGTCCGACTTCGACGCGTGTTGTTCACCGTCGACAGTTTTGAGCGCAGGTATACTGCAAAGAGCTAATGGTCGGATTCAATATTTGCGGTAAGTGCGGACGTTTGTGATGTCGGAGAAGAATTTACCGTCTATTAGAACGTGGTTGATTTGGTTTCCTGTTTATTGGTTAGGTGATCTCCTTGTGGCCTTGTGGATATTTTTGCGCGGAAAGAAGGTGCTTCGGACTACCATTCCGCGGGAGGCTGAGAAGTTTATGCATCGTTGGCCGTTGTCATTCGATACGTTGTGCAGACTATCCGATCCGATGACCGGTCTATATACATTTCCTCCCTTCCTACCTGTGCGTTCATGTCACCGATGACAATTTTGACGTCCCGCTGTAGGCATCCATCGTATGTCTGCTCCAGCTTTGCCTAGAACGCTTCTTTCTCGTCGTCGGGTTTCTCTTCGTGTGGGCAGTGCACGTTGATGATGATATAGTTGAAAAAACGGCCTTCAATCCTCAGCTTGCACATCCTTGCGTTGATTGGATGCCACCCAATCACACGATGGCGCATCTTACCCAGCACTATGAAGCCGGGTCCCAGCTCGTTGATGGTGCCACAGCTTTAGTAGAAGGTAGCCGATCGATGCCCTCTTTTCCACACTTTCTGTCCTGTCCAGCAAATCTCCTGCAGCGCCACGACGTCAAAGTTCCGGGGATGTAATTCATCGTAGATTTTTATGTCGCAACCTGCGAAACCTAGCGACTTACAGTTCCATGTTCCAAGCTTCCAATTCGTCGCCTAGATCTTTACCGATTATATCGAGTCGCATTATCTCTTATATTGTTCGTAATCATTAGTTTTCCAGGCGGCTTATTGGACCTGCGCAAACCTCCTGTCTCGTCGGAGGGTCGTCGTGTTAGGGCTGTTTAGCGTCCCACCTAACACCAGGACTTGGGCTTGCGCGCTTTGAGCGGCACACGGTCGCTTTGGTGGGGCCTACTTGCGGATACATGCAGCTTTTTATAGAGGTTTAACAGGGCCCACTGTCAAACCCCACCACATCCTAGGCAGGCGCCACAACTCGCAGATGGCCTGGGGAGGGATCGTCAAGCTCTTGGACATAGTCCTTGCTGCCCAGATGGGATATAATACGTTAATTTAGATATTATTGCATTTGACTCGACCTTGTTCGAGATAATATCACTAATGGCTAGATACCATCGCGTGTTCCCGTCGTTCATTCAATGTTTGTATACTAATTAGCTTGCATCGTGCTTTATAAGACGGGAGTGGAAGTTGAGTCCACCCCAACTTGCGTAGTGCATATAATAAAAAATGCTTGTATCATCATGCATGACTGTGTAAGGTGACCAAACTATGCTGCAATATTCAAGTATCGATCTGACATAAGCAATATATAATGTTTTTATAGTGTAAGGATCGTGGAAGTTGTAGCCAAACCTTTTTTTTATGAATCCTGACATATTATAAGTTTTGTTTATAATAGTATTGTAATGGTCAATGAACGTAATCTTGCCTAATTTCGTAAACTTTCGTTTTACACCCTGTATCCGAGCCTATAGAGCCTGTATCCATAAACTTAGTTTGCGTTAAAAATTTTGTAGGATCTTGAATATTATGCGGCGACATACAGCTTTACATAGCACACATACAACTTTTTGGAAAATATAGCAAGAAATAAAGAAAGAAATGAAAGCAAGCTTCACATGGGTCATACTTCATTGCCAAATAAAAACAAAAAAGGCATACTACAGCATCTAAAACAAAAGTTAATCTTTTGCTGTTCATTGAAAGCGTCAACTGGTAAAAATGTAAATACTCTACTCATACATGCGGAGGTCAAGTAGACATTAGTTTTCATTAATAATAACAATAAATCCGATCACTATTTTATGATGCATAATGTTTTGCTAGCCAAGATTTTGCACAGTAATTTCACTTTACCTACTACAATCACACTAAACTTTTACTTTCTAACAACTTGGCTCGCTGAAAATGTAAAACATGCGCACAATAAATGCATCGGATGAATAACGGCCAATGATGACCATTCACTTGCTACCGCGCAGTTGCTCAACAGGTCCTGTCACTCGTAAAGCTTCCCACCAAACCGTCGTCGTGAGAATCATCCAACATGGGGCTTAACCTTTTGACAAATCACTTTTTCTCGCCGATCTACAGCCACCAAGGCTCTATTGCATCCACACGTAGTAGGATAGTCATCATCATGTCGTGTGGGCCGCACGGTCACCACCGTGTGTGCGCGATCATAAAATATTCTTCTTTCTGGCTGAAGGCAACTACTCGCTATCATTTGGTTTATCGACGGTCGACTAGCGCCAACTGGCTTTGCGGCTGCACTTTACTGCTGCTCGGCAAACTGGTTTGGTTTGATTGCAACTCCCACCGGGGGTCGGTTTGAGTCAATGCAGTGTGGATAAGGCGATTGTGGTTTTCACGGATTACGAATGATAAAGGGAATCTAAAGGGTGAATGTGCATTCCAATGTATTATGCTTGCAGTTAAAAGCCGATGTCATCACTTACGAAATTTACGCTGCTAAAACAATTCGCAGCATTCTGCGAAATTTCACAGATTTTAAACAGAATTGTTCAATAAATAGTTTTGGAGATTTTCGTTGATTCAGACAGTTGAAAAATAGGAAGATGGCAGAAAATACCGAATATATCTCCTGTTGAGAATTCGATAAAAAATGCTCAGCAAAAAAGAACTTTCATAATTTGCTTCGGACAGTCGGACTGCGTAAAACACACATACTAAAAATCGCCCTAAGTCAGTTGCTTTGTCAATCCGCTTTGGAGTTTGACATACACAAATAATTCAGTACTCACATACATTAATTCGCAGATTTCTCAAACATTTTATGATTCGTTCCAACCGTCAATCAATCCAAACCAAACGAAAATAACGAGCGACACCGTGGTATGAGGAAACGGAGGAAACCGCTCTCCCACAATGCTCAATTCCGCTGAAGTAAAGAAGCCACAACTGAAGCCGATAGAAACGTGAAAAATATGGGTCAGATTTTCCTTTCGTTTTTGGAATGCTGCCGCTCAACAACCGTTTGCGATGGTACAGCCAGACTACGCACACCATAACGATCGCATTATTGGACGACTTGGAACGCGGTAGCCTCGTCGATTCCAGATGCGGAAAGAAGAACCGATAATAGCCCACAAAAGTTGAAGCAGCAAATTGATCTTTTATTCAAATTTTTCGTAACTCTTAATTTCTCTAAGCGGGCATAACCAGGGTTGTAGCTTTCGACAGCAATAAACATTACATTCGATTGCTCCCATGTGTGATAAAATTCAGCAACCAAGACTAACTTCGTAAAATATTTTGGCACTGGGACACATCTCCCCACACCGAGTTATAAAAATCAGCTAGTTCGATAGGATCATTCGGTGATTGTTTGGCGCTACATCTTCATCCGTCCGGGAGCAATGCTTCCGACAACAACCGACAGCGGCAGCAGCGATTACATGTGTGGTAGGGGTCCATGAAAAAATCATAAGCGAATGAGAAAAAAAAGCTCTGAAGCGGTATAAGGAACAGATAATGATGCACTCGGTCTACCAGTTTCCGATCGGACTACTAATGAGAGAGGAGAAAAGATAAAAAGTTGACTTAACCTCGATTTGTTTTGATGGTTGGTTTAGCGAAACCAGTAGGGGAAAAGGCTCTAAAATGTAACTATTCCTAGTGTACAATAGTTCGATATGTACATCGAATGGCCTAAGTAAAGTACAACCCGTTGAGTAAAGCTCAATGATTTTCCGTTTTTCGGCATACTCATAAATTTAAATCCATTCGCTGAGATAAGCATTCGATGCAGCGCCATATCTGCATGTTGATTTGATTGCGTCTTGCGGGACGGGATTGAGAAAGCAAAGCTTGGAGGTGCATTTTGAACCATCTTCTCCAAAGTGCGTTTTACAACACAGGCGATACGTATTAGTGCAGAGTATTTTCGTTCGGGCCTTACGTTTATGTTTGATATTGTGTATTTTTAAGCAGAGTAGATAGTGAATTAACTACAATTTGGATAAGCAGGTCAGGAAAGCGAAAAAGTCATGTTATCGATAGGAGGGTATGTGTGTATTTTTTATCAACGTTTTTCGCCAACTTTTTAAGATGTTTGCTCAGACGAGCTCTGAGCAAATATAATTTTGCCAACAAACGTCATTGGCGCCATCAGGAATTAGATTAGATGCGGCACAACACAATGCCAAAACAAAATGTTGTGTGATGGCTCCTATGGCGATTGAAGAAGTGTGTGAACTGTGGATTAGGCCACAATTATTGACGTTAACATGTTGAGCTAACCTTCGTTATCGTATTGCGCAGAAATCGGCAGATTTTGACCGGCTGCTTCTTTATTGGGATAATCGCCGCCTTGCACTTTAGTGCTCATTAAGTACAAGCACTTATATAATGATTAACTGCGAGGTTTTGAGCCAAGTTATCTGTATTCCGTGATTCTGGAATCATATCTCAAGATTTTGAAATCAGAATTTGAAAAAAAAAAAAAATATTTGCTGTGTTGCTATATTCGAAATGATCATCTCTCTTAGTTTTGATACAACCCCAGACATAATAATCAGGATCGAAATCTCCATTTCTGACGATTAGAATTGAGGACATTTCAAAGTGATCTTCGACGATTAGTCGTATGGACATTTCGTCGAAAATTATTTGCAGCAAAGATTTTGTATTCGTTTTATGTATTCTCTTTCTTTGACTATTCACACAATGAGCAATTAATTAAGCATACAATTCACTTCCAACCATAATTCGTTAATGATCAGACGAAAACTTTTTTTGGTCGTTTGATCTAGTCCCTTCTACGCAATATCCTTTCGATCGGGGAAGAGCCGTTTCGTCGAAACTTTTTCGGCCGATAATAATTTAGCGGAAGTCCACTATGACCAAAGTTTTCTAACCGAATATTCAATTTGATCGAATGAGCCATTAGGTCGCAACCAAACTGTCCGAAGGCTATTTGATCGAAAATGTCGTTTCAACGTAATGGACATACAAAATCGTATATGATGCAACATAAGATTCTGAAGTGGAGGCGATATACGTACATATTGTATGGGGAAGTACATATATGGCCTCCACTCAGGGCCGAATTTAGCCGGAAAGGGGCCCAGGGGCCGACAGCTTGTAGGGACCCCAAAATGTACAAAATAGGTTGGTTTTAGTACACAAGATTTGTGGGGGCCCGGGGCCGCGGCCCCCCAGGCTCCCCCTAAATCCGGGCCTGCCTCCACTTTAGCATCTTATGTGACATCATATACGATCTTGTGTTGGCTGGGACAGTCAAATACAGGCATACCTCGATAGTACGTACCCTCGATTGTACGTACAATTTATCTCGATAGTACGTACAACGAAAAAAAAATTGTTTTTGTTTAGTTTTCAGCACAATTTTAATAAAAATTTTATTATGTTTTAATCTTTGCACGCACATGCGTGGGGCCCTTCATAAGCTACGTAATAATTTTACATCTGATTTAACCCTTTCGGGACGTTTGAGTCATATATGCCCAGCGTTTTAGATTGGCTGTGAAACATCACAGATGAAACTAAGTCCCCACTTTCTTCAGCAAAAATGCATACCAGGCTTTACAGGAAAAATATCAGAGGCCAAGTTTGATCATACAACTCCGTCACTCTTTCGTTCTAGAAATTGGTTCGGTATGCCCGAAGGAGCTCAAAATTGCAACAAAGGTGGTTGATATGTTAAATGTTAAAGATCAATTCCCCAGAACATTATACGATTATTAAATAAACTTTTATATAGTTTTTGGTTGATGCATTGGGAGTTGGATTGAGAAATTTGGAATTCATTGAATGCCATGAAAAACATGCGCATGCAATCAAAGGTGTCTGTGATGTGTGGTTTGGCGCGCGCTCAAACATATGTAAATACACACGCGAGTTCCTCCAGGATTTTTTCCGCAAGTTCTCCCAGGAATTCCTCCGCTAGTTACTCCAAAAATTCGACTAGGACTCATAGGAGTTACTCCAGAAATTTCTCCGTTAATTATTTCGTATATACTCAAAAAAATCTTGATTTTTTCAACAATTCACTTAGGCAATCCTTTAAAAATTTACACGTCTGCTTTTCCAGAACTTCCATCAGAAAATCATTCAGAAATTCTCTCTGAAGGACTCTTTCGGAATATCCTCCAAAAATTCCATTGAAATTCCTCAGGAAATTATTTATAAAATTCTCCCAGAAGATCCTGCCGGAATTCACAATATTTCAGCCGGCACTTCCCCAAAAATATCCATTCAAAAACCCTTCAGGATTTTACGAGATTTTTTTTAAGTAGTTAACAACAATATCTCAAAACAATTACCCCGAAAATTCTTCTAGAAACTCTCACCCTTTTCTTTTATTTTCTCCCCCTACCTCAAGAATTCCTCCAGAAATCTCTTTAGAAAGTTTCTTCAAGAATTCATTGAAGAATTTATTCAATTTCCTGAAATAATTCTTGAAGGAGTTTGCGATGGAGAAACTTCTAGAAGAATATCTGAAACAAAACTATGAGAAAACTAATTTTTAAAGGAAAATATTTTTGAATTTCCAAACAAATTTTAAATAATAATAATAATTTCAGACAAAAGAAACTCTAGTATTTCAGGAGGCATTCAAGGGGCAATTCCTTAGTTTCCTGAATAACAATTCCAACATTTTCAGAAAAAATATCTTTATGTTTGGCCAAGAATATGTTTAATAGAAAGGGATCTAGTGGCCATGTTGCCAAACATAAAACTGGGTCCTATTGGTCTGTTGTGTACTATATGAAATACAAATTTGTTTGGAGTACAGAGCCTACTATCAAAATTTTTGCTTCCGGGTGGTTCTATAAACATTCTGCTATTTCTTAATAAACAAAAAGGCAAAAAAATATTTTCTGATTTTTTTGCTTCGATAGTACGTACGCTTCGATAGTACCAAAGATGGCAAGAAGCAACAAGATACCCGACTTCTATGATTTTACGGAGACACGATAAGCGCCGCAAGTGGACAAAAACCGAACTATTACACTGTTAATTTAAACGATGCTCTTTTGAAGAAATGTCAATAAAATAAATCAATAACATCTGAGCCATTGCACCATACATCCATCTTATTTTCATTTGATGAAGTGCGTATATTAAATTATGTTTAGGGATGTGAAACCCTGGAGCGAGCTTGGCAAAACCGGATATCAATGAGAACAGTCAAATCTGCTCAAACATTTCGCCAACTCTGATTTAACAAATAACAGAAATAAATCTCAAGGGTATGTTTATGAGAACAATGATAACAAAGTCCAGCTATCAAATCAATTTTAGTTCAAGACATTTCGCAGCTCCATCGCTTTTACCGGCTAATCCAGCAGCAATAATATCATCGATCGTTGTTTGTTTCATGTTTCATCGATCGAAGATGCAAATCCTTTGGATTTTGACCACGAATATGAGGGTAACGAAACTGATGTTGTTGGAGAAGTTGAATTGGGAAATGTCGATGATCAGCAAATACACCTAACTAACTAAAATCCAAGGAAAATTCGCGAAAAGCATTTGGCCCATGATCATGATTACGCATTGGGTGTGGAGCGAGTTATTAATTCTATGGAGCGACTTGATATCGTGGAGGAGGAGAACAGAATTTTAAGCTATCAGAAAAATCTGTCTAAACAGATGTCAGGAATCAATCTCGTTTTTTGAAAAAAAAAAAAAAACAACAAATACAGATGGTGTTGCCGAGTAACTGTTACTGGCGTTTGTGTTCTTTTTTAATTTACATTCTTGATACACGATAAACAAAAACCTTCAAAAATAGTATTGATGGTTGAGCTTTTGTGCAAGAGATGGAAGCACTTTCATTGATTTCAGTGTCTCCGTTGAGATGTATGAAAAGTTTTGAACTCGGTTATCTTGTTGCTTCTTGCCATCTTTGATAGTAGGTACACTAAAATTTCTCAGGTGTTCGTACTATCGAGGTATGACTGTATATCGTCCGTCAGAACTGTTCATTTGGCCAAAAAGTCAATAGCCAAATTGATCATTTGCCCGAATATGCCATTTGGTTAAAATGGTCGTTTAGTGGAAAAGGCTATTTGACATAAAATGTCCTGAAAACTCAGCAACTTAGCGGCTACTGAATGAGCCCGAGATTCCCAAATTGGACGTATAGTTGCATAGTCGCATAGTCGCATAGTCATTTGGTCGAACGGGTCATTAGGCCGAAAGGATCATTTGCCCGAAAGGGTCATTTGGCCGAAAGGGTCGTTTGACCGAAATGATCATTTGCCCAAAAGGGTCATATGGCCGAATAGGACATTTGGCCGAATAAGACTTTTGGCAAAATAGGTCATTCGAAAAGTGAAAAATTAGGAGTAAGAAGAGACCCGAGCAGGAGAAATTACCTCAATAATACCTCATTATGTTATTGATACCATACTCTATTATGAACCAGCCTTGTATAAGAGGTAAAATACCAAAAATTAATATGCACAATACTTTAGGCATAACATACTCTGTTATTACAATACCAAACGCATCACAATACCAAATTCTTCACATTGATTTTTGGAATTAATTTTTGGTATTTTACCTCTTATGCAAGGCTAGTTCATAACAGAGTATGGTATCGCGGTAGTTGCTCCTGCTCGGAGTGACGTCTTTATAATCATTCTTCATTTCTCACTTCTCACTGTAAAAAAATGACGTCTCACTACTCACTTCGCGCTTCTAACTTTTTACAGCAAGAAGTGATAAATGAGGAATGAGAAGAGAGACGTCTTACTTCACACTCTTCATTTATCTCTTCTCACTGAAAAAATGAGAAGCGCGAAATGAGTGATGAGACGTCTCACTACCCACTTCGCACTACTTACTTTGGACAATAAGATGTGATAAATGGAAAGTGGCCACGACTCTTTGGCCAAATAAAACTTTCAGCCTTATGACCCTTTCGGCAAAATGACCCTTTCGGTCTAACGACCCTTTCGGCTAAATTACCCTTTCGGCCAAATGACCCTTTCGACCAAATGACTCTTTCGATCAAATGACCCTTTCGGCCAAATTACTCTTTAGGCCAAACGGCCTTTCTGGCCAAATGACCCTTTCGGCCAAATGACCCATTCGGCCAAATGGCCGTTTTGGCCAAATGACCCTTTCGGCCTTATGAACCTTTCGGAAAAATGACCCTTTCGGAAAAATGACCCTTTCGGTCTAATGACTCTTTCGGCTAAATTACGTTTTCGGCCAATTGACCCTTTCGGCCAAAGACCCTTTCGGCCAAATGACCCTTTCGGCCAAATGACTCTTTCGGCCAAATTACCCTTTCGGCCTAGGGACTCTTTCGGCCAAATGGCCCTTTCGGCCAAATGACCCTTTCGACCAAATGACTCTTTCAGTCAAATGACCCTTTCGCCCAAACGAGTCTTTCGGCCAAATTAGTCTTTCGGCCAAACGGCCCTTCTGGCAAAATGACCCTTGCGGCCTAATGACCCTTTCGGCCAAATTACCCTTTCGGCCAAATGACTCTTTAGACCAAATGGCCCTTTCGGCCAAATGACCCTTTCGGCCAAACGACCCTTCCGTCCAAATGACCTTTTCGGCCAAATGACCATTTCGACCAAACGACCCGTTCGGCCAGATGGGTTTCGGCCTAATGGTTTTCTCGGCCCAGTGACATTCGGCCAAATGGCTTTCGGCCGAAAGGGTTTCGGCCAAACGACCCTTCCCCGAAAGTGTCGTTTGTTCGAAAATATGGTGTTTGTGCAAAAGTAATGTATATTGTCACACCTAGATGTCCGTACTATACTTGTCCTTATACATGTTAAGAAAATAAATTAGTGTATTCTGAGCTATTGCCGTGGCAAGATGGCATCACATATTAATCGTCTTTTATTTAACACAAAGTAGGAAGAAAAGTCCTGCCCGTGCGCGAACATATGGTTTGTTCGAAAACGTAGTTTTGCCGAATAGGTCATTGGGCCAAAAAAGTCGTTTGGCTGAATTGGTCATTTAGCCGAAAATGTCGTTTGGCCAAAGTTTTCTCCCTTCTCACTCTTCATATCTCACTTCGCACTGCGAAAATTAGGAAGCGAGAGGTGACAAATGGTGAGTTAGATGTGAGACGATTTATTTCTCACTTTTCACTGAGAAATGAGAAGTGAAAAAAGGCGTGGATTGACTTCCTCAAGATGAATACATACATGTGTTGCAGTATGCCAATTTCATGATTCAGCCATCTTGGAGTTTTGTATGGGACAGTCACCGAGTTTGTTTACGTTGTTTGCAATTAAAATTAGTTTTTCACACCCGCGCTAACCTTCCCATTTACTGTTGAAGTAAGTGAGCGCTGATATAAGAATTCTTGACTTCTTACATCTTACTCATTTCTCGCTTTTCACTCTTTACTTTTCAAATCTCATTTTTTGCAGTAAACAGTGAAATATAAAGAGGGATTGATCCTATTTCCCAATTATAGTTCTGCATTTCACTCTTCTCATTTCTAAACCATCATAACAACTGCATAACTCAGCAGGGAAGAAGAAGCAGAAGCAGAAAATCCGTTCGACCTTATGGCATTTGCTTATATATTACCGAATCGTCTGAACGATATTCTCGAACATATTACCGATTTGGCAAAATGTACATTTTCGGTCAAATAACATGTCCTGTCAAACGACATTTTTGACCATACGATCTGTAGGGTCAAATAACATTAAATACAGAATGAGTCTTACGATTAAAAGTCATTTTCGGCCAAATGGCCGATTCTGCCAAACGATTTGCCATATCGCCAAATGGTATTTTCGGCCGAGCGACTTTTTCGGCGAGTATGCTCTTCAGCAAAATGATCTTTTTATTATTCAAAAATGGTATCCATCCGGCGCAGCTACAGGATGAGAAAGAGACTTTAACACCTATGTATGCTAAGCTATTTCAAACAAGTCGGAGTTTACCGGAGTCGGAGTAAAGCCAATAAATAAGATAAATTATGACCTGAATATTTTAGGCTGATAAGTTTGTCGTCTATAATGATAAAAACTATTGGAAAAAATAATTGTTGAACATTTCAAATCATCATATTTAATCCCAAATTCTTTAAACAAACATCAACTTGCTTATCAGGAGGGTTAATCGTCAGTGACTGCATTACATTATTAAGTTTCAAAAATGGAAAGATCTTTTGAAGCAAAAGAAATTTCGCTTGCTGTTTTTCCAAGAAATAGAAGGAGCGTTTGACAAAACTTTTTTTCAATTGTCCACCTTTCTCCCCCACACCAACTACCTCAGCTGTTCTATCCATCTCTTACTAAATTAATAATAAGATGATATTGATTGTACATATCACAAAGAAACGTAGCTCCGTAAATTGTTATACACGCCTGAGCCTACCAAATGAACAAATCTGAAAAAAACTACTAAAATTATTAGCTTGTCTTGTTGCATGGATTTCATAGAATTCTCTAACTAAAGCTATGGCGACTCGTGACTTTTACAAATACATTACAAATATCGAATGGATGAAGACAATGTTGGCGAACAGTTATCATATTAACAAAAGGTTAAATTCCCTAGTAACATTTTGGTTTCATGCTGGTTTTATAACACTCTTTTAGAGTAAATTATGGTCTTAAAGAGCGTTATAAAACTTAAAATGTTACTTGGGTTGTGTTCCCCCTGTGTTAGCAACTATCTCAACAACTGGTACAATGAGAAGTACACTATCAAAAGCGTTAGATTTCTTCATTTTTGTACTTCTTTTGCATCAATTCATACAGTTTGAAGCGAAAAAGAGTGCTTTAAAGTTTCGGCTATCAACGAACCTCTTTGAAAGTGACCTCTGAGTATTCTCAACATTATTAGAGTAAACCTGCTAGTAATAAACAATACAGTTGGTAAAAAAATATAACTTTGAATGTTTATTGCAGGTAATAAATCCCGAGCGTAGTTCTTGAAAAAATGGCGGTCTAGATGTAAATGGTTAAAAGATTTTTCCATCTATGTAAAAAGGTTAAACAACTAAGCAGGAGCCCAGGGGCAACAAACTCAATCTCCATGAGTAAACGACGTACTGTGTTTTAAGCTGAAATCCAAACTATTTTGCTATGCTCCAATTTGTGTCTGCGATTCTAATACGTCCACAAGTTACTTTAAATTGGGTTCCTGGTGGGTAAGAGCCGATAAATCAGCACAATAATTTTTTGTGAACTAGAACCATTTTGCGCGTTAAATGTGTGTTAAAAATAGCAACAAATTGAAAATACACTACTAATGCTGTCATAAGGTTCATTATACCGTAATCCGGGGAAATTTTTTTATTGTTTTGTAACTATTTCCCCCGTAAGCGAAATCATAGTTTTTTTTTAATATTTTAAAATGAGTACTTCTATATGTAGAACGTAGGCTGTTGTTTTTGATTCTTTGATAATTTTAAACTTGTTTTAAAAATGTTATTTGCCGAGTTTTTTTATTAGTCAGTTCGGGGTAACTTTGATCAATCATTTATCTATAGAGAAAACGTATGCAAACGCCTTAAGGTAGGCAATTACAGTTTGAATCTCTTACGCTGAAGCGATGAGCATCGATTGTTTCGAGAAAGGCATCATCAACGCTAGTAGAATTATTTGGTTTTTCAGCAATATCAAAATTTCGAAACAGCTTTCTGTGAGTTGAAAAATTAATGCTGGTTTTATTGTTCAAATTTAGGCGAACTATAATTGCATATTCGTCCGAAGTTTATATCATTCAGCAGCAAATTTAGTCAAGATTAAGATAGGAAATAATGTTTCATTCATTTCTTAAAAATGGTGAAACTGATCAATGTTACCCCGGTGATAAATGATCTCCCGGATTACGGTACCTACAATTTCTGCAACCTGAAAATCACAAATAACGGTGAGTTTCGAAATCTGCGTGAAGGAATATTCCAACGTACCAGGGACAATCTAGATTCCCTGTTAGGAGGTCTAAAAATAATCTCTACAATTTTAGGTGTCTTGCGTGAGGAGTCATCAACTTTCAACGACTTGGATAGCTTGGGAGGTTAACAGGGTCGTTCCAAGGTAGCTGTCTCAATGCAAACCTTATATATCAATAAGCAGTAGCGGAGAAGTTTGCTCAACTAAATCGACGATCTCAGGGAGAGTGGTAAATATTAGATCGAGAACTATTCCATTTATATTTACAATTTAGCTTAAGCCATTGCTTCCGCGAAGATGAGCTCGGTGTCAGTGGAAACGTTGGAAGGGACGTACCCGTTGATATCGACATCCATATTCCAGCGCAAAGATGGGAGGTTTTAGTCACTAATCGATAGAACTATACCAGACAAGCCCAAGACTACGCGCAGCAGCTGGAAGTGGCACTCCCAACGGAAGAGCAGGTAGGCGCAGCGTCCCTGAATGGCTATGTTGCAGAGAACGATGGCGGCATAATGGCCGACTTAAAAACAACAGAGCCCCTGGGGTGACCAACTACAAGGAGAGTTATTCAAACACGGTGGTGAGGCACCGAGCGTTGCACTTGATAATTACCATGGTTTGGGAGGATGAGGCCATGCCGCAGAAATGGATGGAACGTCTTATGTGCACCATCTACAAAAAGTGCCCATAGCAGCGAGTTGGCAACGGAGCCACCTGAACGGGGACATCGAAGATTGCTGATGACAACTCTCGGGTGGATGGCAACAAAAAGTGCATATGAACTGTAGTATTTTACGCACCTCATTTTCTATATTCGCACCCGAATTAGCATCGCTGTCGTCTGTTTTCTTGCTTAAAACGTCCAATCTATTTTGCAGGTTATGCGTCTCACTATCCGTCGTGGACAACTTGTTTTCCATGTCCTTACAATTCTTCCTCTTATTATGTAAGTCACTTTTGCGTGATTTGGTCCGATCTCGAAGTTCATTTCTCTAAAATTCGCTGGCTTGCTGTTCTCGCAACACGGCCAGCGTATGGTGATTGCTGTTGTTGCTCAGTTTCCTCACTGGCAGAATCTATTGCAAATTCTGTAGCCTACATAAGCCGCGTCTTATTTTCTATTTCCATTTTCGTAAATTCCTTCTTGACCTTTTCGTGTTCGTTTTGTTCTGCTCGGAGCTTCCAGACTTCACTACGCAACGTTGAAATAACGCAATCCAGGCCTTCGATCGTTCCTTGTAGCGATGCTATTTTCTTTTTCACCTTATTGCGTTCACCTTTGTGAGATTCTTCTGCCTTCTGCAAACGTTTTAGTCTCATGCCCTTGTCTGTTGAAATATGAAATTATATTGTCAAGATTTTGCAGCAGCATTGTCACGATTGTCTTCAATTGTGACATCGTTTAAGTAGAGCTTGGTCAAATCCTTGGCAATACATTTGTTGCGACATTCCGGACATTATTTGGATCGCTCCAGTCACTGAAGAATGCACTTGTTTCACCGTGATTAATCGTCGCGAAAGTTTCGTCGTCCACGTTCCAGCGAAGCGTTTTTCTTCTGGGTTAGCAGTTCGTTTTTTCCTGTGCTCGGTTTGACGATCAGACACTTTCTGCCTTTCCTTTTCCTAGCCGACTCTCCACTACTGTTTTCTTCCCGTTTTCCTCTTTCCTCCTCTTCTCTCACTCACTCTGCTCTTTCCATTCTACCTTATTTCCGGAACTGTCATTGGAGGCAAGGTTGCCACTCTCGTACAGATACACTCAGAAATAAAGAAAATTTATGTTAGAATAAAATTTAACATATGTTGACATTTCAGCAATTTGTGCTATCAATATATTAAAATTTATACGATCTAACATTTAAACTAAATCTATTGATGATTTGTATCCAAATATATTGTTAATAAATTCTTTGTGATTGGCACTCAACTTTTTTGCAAACATGTAAAGTGTTCCTAAAGATATCGCTGAGAGTTTTAAATTGTTCTTTCGTAACTCTAAAGCTTACCGGATACATAAAATAAATGGTTTAAGAGAACTGGAAACCTCAAGTTCACCTTTTAAAAATATTCCAATACGAAAATTGCGTGAAAGTGCAGAGATGTACACATTTCCTGATTTCACCGCTCCATTTGCCGAAGCTGGCGACCAGGCGTCGAGCTGCTTTACGGACATGGACAAATGAAAAATCCTTCTTAAAGTGGTAAGTTACCATACTTCTGACATAGACCTGTACCATATAAAAATGCATTAAATTAAGATATTATTTTAAATTGTGAAATTCGATTACGGTTACATGAACATTACAGTAAAGGAAATTCAAGACATGCTTACTGAAGGAATGACGATGATTTTCAAAATATGGCCCGCGGAATTTACCAGAAAAAAAAACAAACAAATCATCAGCTGCTGAGATGGATATGATATGCGATTCCAAAACTTTACGGACATGGACAAATGAAAAATCCTTCTTAAAGTGGTAAGTTACCATACTTCTGACATAGACCTGTACCATATAAAAATGCATTAAATTAAGATATTATTTTAAATTGTGAAATTCGATTACGGTTACATGAACATTACAGTAAAGGAAATTCAAGACATGCTTACTGAAGGAATGACGATGATTTTCAAAATATGGCCCGCGGAATTTACCAGAAAAAAACAAACAAATCATCAGCTGCTGAGATGGATAGGATATGCGATTCCAAAACTTCGTACTCACTAACTGGAGACAAAAATTATTTTTTGGCAACTTAACCATAAATGTAATCGCGAATTAAACACGATAATCACCCAAGGGGCCATCCACAAAGTACGTCACGATTCTAGTGGGGAGGAGGGGCTCCGAGAAGCGTGACGAGTTATACAAAAATTTGAGTGGTTTAATACAAAAAGTGTGACGAGGGGGGGAGGGGTAGGATATCGCCATTTTTTGCTTTTTTGCGTACGTACGGATCTTCCCCAAGTAGTCTCCGGAACGCTGACAATAATAATTAATAACTAATTACCAAGCTAATTACGTCACATTTTCTTATGATAAGGATAACAAAAATATATGTGTATTTTATTTATTTCCATCATTCTCTTTTTCTTCCAAGCAAAACAACACATTTCTCTGCAGAATCCATCTACATTAAGAAAAAGGTGTGGCCTCAAAGTATACTATGTCATAATAACTCAAAGTTCTACTAAGCTAGTTTATGTGACACGAAAGATATTTTAGTTACAAGATAAACATTGTCGCTGTCATCGCTTTTCGGAACATCTTTTGCTGACGAGGATATGGGATCTAAATGTCAATGAAGGAAAAATACATACGATTTGACAGTTAGGTACCACACATGTTTCTGACAGCAGAACGAAAGGAACCAAAGCGACAATTTTTATCTGGTAACTAAAATATCTTTTTGTAACACTTATACAAAATCGGGGTCAACCAGGCGAATAGCCAGTTAGAATGACGTTTAATCTATTTAGTATAGATTTTTCTCAGAGTGTTCAATGTTCTAATATTTAGTGAAGATGTGAGGAGTACAGACTCATTTTCTTTCAAAGGCGTAGCAAGGGATAAGTGTCATATAAATTGAACTTCAATTACATCATTACCTCAATACTAACAATTTATTGTCACTCCATAACGTAGGTTTAATTACATTGGTTCCGATTGGTCGGTAACACCACACCTCATCAATTCATCGACTTTAAAGCCGCATATGATACGATCGAAATCAGCTATGGCAACCAATGCACGAACACGGATTTCCGGATAAACTGAAACGGTTGGTCAAGGCTGGCATTGAGTGATGTGCGTAGTTGAAGTTTTAAGAGCATTCTATAGTTCGTTCAAAACGCGCAGAGGTTTACGGCAAGGTGATGGTATTTCGTGCCTTATATTCAATATCGTACTTGGAGTTTTCGAGAGGGAAGTGTTTATGGAAAATGGAATACGGTACATGGAGGAGGCGAATGAACCACGAATAGAAACAGTTGTTGAGAGAACCATCCACGGTTCGCACCGTGGAAATTGGAAGACTGCGGTGGACCGGGCACGTGGCAAGAATCCGACGGTCACAAGAAGGCGAGGTGCGCAGCGGACAAGGTGGATCATAAGGTGGAAGTCGATTTGCGGACCCTCCGCAGACTGCGTGGCTGACAGCCATGGTCCGAATTGAATTGAGAAGATCTTGTTTTGCAAAATCAAGGAATTTGAGATGTCTCAAGTGAGGTTTTATAAAAGATTGAAAACGACAATTTTTCCGAAGGAAGCCATACCGAAAGTTTCCGGAACATGTCCAACTTGTCCAAAATCCCCCAAAATCTTCTATTGCAAAAATATGCAGTTTGGGAAGTCTCAAGCAAGGGTTTTTGATTGATAAAAAATATCTATCACCCCGAAGGACCAGAACTCCGGAAAATTCCAGGACATGCCCTACCGGTCTGATAGCTTGAACTTGTTTCAATCATGAAGTTTGGTATGTCACCACACGTTGCCTTACAGAAGTGTTAAATAAGTGTTCCTACGGGTGGCAAAGAATCTACCCCAGTGCACCCAGGAATATCTCCGGAACCAAGTGGTCAATCTAGAATATTATCCCATTTCCAGAAGCTCTGAGCGATTGTTTTGAGGTGTGGATTGTCCAAATTGATTGAGAAATACAGAAGTTATGATTTTTTTTAGTGATTACGTGAAGCGTTAATCGTACATTTGGCATAGTCATCGCTGCAAGATCGCAGTGTGCCGTGTTCAAGAATTTCAACAGGCTAAAACATCAACAGTTCGATTGGATTCTATTGTTGATTTTAAATAAATGTGCTCCGGGCATCGTTTATTATTTTTATTTATTCAGACTAAGGCCGAAGTGGCCTGTGCGGTATATAAGAGTCTTCTCCATTCGGCTCGGTCCATGGCTACACGTCGCCAACCACGCAGTCTACGGAGGGTCCGCAAGTCATCTTCCACCTGATCGATCCACCTTGCCCGCTGCGCACCTCGCCTTCTTGTGCCCGTCGGATCGTTGTCGAGAACCATTTTCACCGGGTTACTGTCCGACATTCTGGCTACGTGCCCGGCCCATCGCAGTCGTCCGATTTTCGCGGTGTGAACGATGGATGGTTCTCCCAACAGCTGATGCAATTCGTGGTTCATTCGCCTCCTCCACGTACCGTCCGCCATCTGCACCCCACCATAGATGGTACGCAGCACTTTCCTTTCGAAAACTCCAAGTGCGCGTTGGTCCTCCACGAGCATCGTCCAGGTCTCGTGTCCGTAGAGGACTACCGGTCTAATTAGCGTTTTGTAGATTGTCAGTTTGGTACGGCGGCGAACTCTATTCGATCGGAGCGTCTTGCGGAGTCCAAAGTACGTACGATTTCCAGCCACTATGCGTCTCCGAGTTTCTCTGCTGGTGTCATTTTCGGCAGTCACCAGTGAGCCCAAGTACACAAATTCTTCTACCACCTCGATTTCGTCACCACCGATGCAAACTCGCGGTGGGTGGCTCACATTGTCTTCTCTTGAACCTCTTCCTATCATGTACTTCGTCTTCGACGTGTTGATGACTAGTCCGATCCGCTTAGCTTCCCTCTTCAGTCTGATGTAGGCTTCCTCCATCTTCTCAAAGTTACGTGCCATAATATCTATGTCGTCAGCGAAACCAAATAGCTGGACGGACTTATTGAAAATTGTACCACTCGTGTTAATCCCTGCTCTTCGTATTACCCCTTCCAAAGCGATGTTGAATAGCAGACACGAAAGACCATCACCTTGCCGTAACCCTCTGCGGGTTTCGAAGGGACTCAAGAATGCCCTGAAACTCGAACTATGCACATCACCCGATCCATCGTTGCTTTGATCAACCGTGTCAGTTTATCCGGAAAACCGTGTGCGTGCATTAGCTGCCATAGGTGGTCCCGATCGATTGTATCATATGCGGCTTTGAAGTCGATGAATAGATGATGTGTGGGCACGTTGTATTCGCGGCATTTCTGCAGTACTTGGCGAATGGCGAACACCTGGTCCGTGGTGGAGCGTTCGCCCATAAAACCCGAAATCCCTTGCAGTTGGTGCTATAGTCGACGGCATAAAATTTGGGAGAGTACCTTGTAGGCGGCGTTCAGCAATGTGATTGCGCGGTGGTTGCTACAATCCAGCTTATCGCCCTTTTGTAGATGGGACACGACACCTTCCATCCACTCCTGCGGCAAAACTTCCTCCTCCCAAATCTTGGTAATGACCCAGTGCAGCGCTCTAGCCAGTGCCTCACCACCGTGTTTAAATAGCTCTCCTGGTAGTTGGTCAACCCCAGGGGCTTTGTTGTTCTTCAGCCGGCCAATCTCCTCCTGGATTTCCTGGAGATCCGGAGCCGGTAGAATTCTGTCCTGCGCGCGTTCTCCCAGGTCCATCACCATACCACCATCTTCGTCTGCCACATCGCCATTCAGGTGTTCTTCGTAGTGCTGCCGCCACCTTTGGATTACCTCACGCTCGTTCGTAAGAAGGTTCCCGTTTATGTCCTTACACATATCAGGCTGTGGCACGTGGCCCTTACGTGAACGGTTTAACTTCTCATAGAACTTTCGTGTGTTATTAGCGCGGTACAGTTGCTCCGTTTCTTCACGGTCTCGATCTTCCTGCTGGCGCTTTTTCCTCCGGAAAATCGAGTTTTGTCTGTTCCGCGCCTGTTTATATCGTGCTTCGTTCGCCCTCGTGCGGTGTTGCAGCAATCTCGCCCATGCTGCATTCTTCTCTTCCACTAACTGCTCACATTCGCCGTCATACCAGTCGTTTCTCTGATCCGAGGGCACCGTGCCAAGTGCAGCGGTTGCGGTGCTACCAATGGCGGATCGAATATCTCTCCAGCCATCTTCAAGAGACGCTGCGCCTAGCTGCTCTTCCGTTGGAAGTGCCACCTCCAGCTGCTGCGCGTATTCTTGGGCTAGTCTACCGTCTTGTAGCCGCCCAATGTTAAGCCGCGGCGTCCGACTTCGACGCGTGTTGTACACCGTCGAGAGTTTTGAGCACAGGCATACTGCAACGAGGTAGTGGTCGGATTCAATATTCGCACTGCGGTAAGTGCGGACGTTCGTGATGTCGGAGAAGAATTTACCGTCGATTAGAACGTGGTCGATTTGGTTTTCCGTTTCTTGGTTAGGTGATCTCCATGTGGCCTTGTGGATATTTTTGCGGGGAAAGAAGGTGCTTCGGACTACCATTCCGCGGGAGGCTGCGAAGTTTATGCATCGTTGGCCGTTGTCATTCGATACGGTGTGCAGACTATCCGGTCCGATGACCGGTCTATACATTTCCTCCCTTCCTACCTGTGCGTTCATGTCACCGATGACGATTTTAACGTCCCGCAGTGGGCATCCATCGTATGTCTGCTCCAGCTGTGCGTAGAACGGGCATCGTTTATGTGTACTAGAATTGGTTCGCGATTTTGGAGTGGGCTGCAAGTGAATCCTCGGATCGATCGGTAAATCATCTAAAATCTAAAAACACAGAATACTGAAGTTTTTTGTTACAAGTGGTGTAATTTTTTATATTATTTTATGTTTCAACAACATCCTTCACCATGTTTCTAACACATTTTGTTATAGAAATTTAGCATAACATAACGATATATGTTGATATAATTTTGATATGCCCTTCTACTCGGGATATAATTTATGTAACAACGGACATTTGGCGTGACGGACGTTTTGCATATTTTTTGTGTTCACTAAAATATGTATTTGACTGTTTGGCAGAAAGAGCCGTTTGGCCCGAAAATGTACTTTCTGCAAAACAACTGAACAGCTTATTTTTTGTCAAAATGACCAATTCAGTCGAACAACACTTTTCTTTCTTTTTATTTATTTATTTATTGTTGCTACATCGACAGACTAATTTGTCCCAATGATGGTGTGATAAAAAAACTATTTGGGCGAATATAAAACAAAACTAAAAGTTATACATTTAAAACGATTTACAAAAACATATCAGTCCTCACGTAGTCAGTTCTTAGCATTGCGCCAATTCGTAGTGCTCTGGGACGGACGTTGATGCTAATTTGATCCAGGATAGAGCTACAGTCAATTCGGCCTTGTAAGATGTCAGCAATTAAAAGAGATCGGGTTGTCTCCCTACGGTGTCGAAACGGTTCCAAATGTATGAACTGACATCGCGATTCATTGTTTGGAAGACGTTGTGGATCCCTCCATGGAAGTGTACGTAGTGCGAAACGTAGGAATCGGCGTTGCACCGACTCGATTCTGTCGGAACCGTTGTTATAGTTCGGGTTCCACACTGCGGAGCCGTATTCCAGTATAGAACGTACCAGCGAGGAGTACAAGGACTTCAGACAATAAATATCGGAAAAGTCCTTTGTAGTGCGAAAGATAAATCCTAACATTCTGGAAGCCTTGTGCACGACATATGAGATGTGCCGCTTGTACGTGAGTTGGGAGTCGAGGATAACCCCCAAATCTTTCACCTGCGTCCTCCGTTCAATCGTAGAGTCAAGTAGCTTATAATAGAAATTAATTGGTTCTTTTTTCCGGGAGAACGTAATCACAAAGCATTTTATCGGGTTGACCACCATTCGGTTGATGGAACACCAGTCAGAAAATAATAGTAGTTGATTCTGCAAAAAGCGACAATCGTTTATCGAGTTGATCCGGAGTAACATCTTCAAATCGTCAGCATATGAAAGCCTTGGACATTTGATTATGAAGTTCACGTCATTGAAGTATAATAAGAAAATCAGCGGTCCTAGGTGGCTTCCTTGTGGTATTTTCGATGAAGCAGGGAAATCGTCGGATGTGCATTCGCCGAACGAGACCGACAGCCGGCGTCCAGTCATGTATGTACGGAGCCATTCTAAGAAAGAACCACATATTCCAAGCCTTTGGAGTTTTGCTATACTGCCCTTCTACGCATAGTTGTCCCTTGTTAGTTTTTGTGGATTTTGACTTTTCACCATAGAGCAGTCTGTTTTGATGTATACTTTTAGAAAACTCTAACAGATTTCGAACTTTGTTTGGAAAATCATTGAAAACAACATCAAGTCTATTTGTCCCATTGTTTCATTTCTACGAATAATTGTCTCGCGGTCATTGTGGCGGATTCTGTTATTTGATGGAGCAACACACATTGAAATAGCATTTTCTCTTTAGATCTTGCAATCTTAGCCTGTTGCACTGGTTTACTGTGGGCAATTTGTACAATACTCATTCTAAGCGACATAATCAATTAAACCACGTGGAAGGTTCACTTCCATAGATAAAGCATGTGGAGACATACACTACCCGCCAAAAGTATGGAAGCGCAAAAATAAGTATTGCAACACCTACTTTGAATATTGCAACACCCCCAAAAAAGTTTAGCATCACTTCAGAACTCCCATATTCCCATCGGATCTTTTCCATTTAGAATAATGGGACCTTCAACAAAATTGTTCACGACGATAAGTGCATTAGGCCGGACGTCAATTTAGCTCCCTGGGTGCCTTGGCCACCGGGTGAACATCCGGATGCTCCGGATTCTGGAACACGTGTGAAGTCACAATTTAATAAATGCATTCATTCCAGCGAGATGCGGTTTTCATCATCTTCCGTAATCGCAATATGACAGGAAAATCAATGCTGACTGACGTTTGCTTGACCAGTTAGTGGTAGCCTCCCACTGATTCTCCGGGAGTTCCGGAACATCCAGTAAAGTGGTAAATTATTAATATTCGTCCCAGAAAGCTGCGATTTTTTCTAAACGGTTTGTGGAGGCATTGTGAGAGAAAAATCAATGAAAGCATCACTAATTGACCCCAGGTGGTCTCCAAGTTTTCCTCCGGAAGATCCAGAATATCCGGTAAAGTGGTCAATTATTTAAATTCGTCCCAAAACGCTGCGATTTTTTCTAAACGGTCGGTGGAAGCATTGTCAGAGAAAAATCAATCCAAGCATTACTAATTGACCCCAGGTGGTCTCCCAGTATTCCTTCGGAAGATCCGGAACATCCGGAACATCCGGTAAAGTGGCCAATTATTTAAATTCGTCCCAGAAAGCTGCGATTTTTTCTAAACGGTTTGTAGAAGCATTTTCAGAGAAAAATCAGAGCAAGCATCACTAATTGACCTTAAGTGGTCTCCCAGTGTTCTTCCGGAAGATCCGGAACATCCGGTAAAGTGGTCAATTTTTAAATTACGTCCCAGCAAGCTGCGAGTTTTTCTAAAACGTCTGTGGTAGCATTGTGAGAGCAAAATCAATGCAAGCACCACTCATTGACCAGTGGATAATCCAGTGAAGTGGTCATATTTAATGGTTTTATAATGCATCCCAGAAAACTGCGATTTTTCCTATACCGTTTGTACAGGCAAACCTCAATGAGTCGATAATGAAGACTCGTTTAAATATCGAGACATGGAATAGAGAATCATTGAAAATCTGTTTGAAGGGACCATCACAGTAACCCTGAATATTTTTTTCAATATGGCATATTTTGCCTCCATGAGTCGATATCGAGTCATAGAACATCAACTCATAGAGGTTTGACTGTAATAGTAATGCCAGAGTTAAATCAATGCGAGCATCTCCCATTGACGCCTGGTGGCCACCTAGTAATCCTCCGGGAGCTTTAGAATATCCGGAGAAGTGGTAAATTTCTGTAATTCAACTCAGAAAGCTGCAATATTCTGAAAATCGCTTGTTGTAAAAATGTCAGAACTAATTCAATATAACAACCAGTCGTTCTCCTCGGATGGTCCTCTAGAAGTTCTGGAACATTCGGTGAAGTGGTCCATTCTTTTAAATTCGTCTTAGTAATCCTCCCTCGTAAGTTAGATGTAGCAACATGAAAGCAAAATTTCACTGAGTGGTCCTCAGGAATAGACATGTGCGCCGCCACCATCAAAATGAATTGTATGAAAATTTACCACGTCCAAATATTTTTTACAACGCCGATGGCTATTGTAGGCAGTAGGATTATGGATTTCGAACTTTTTTCCAAAAGAGCATTAACAGTAAAGTCAAGTTCAGTTTTCCAGTTTCGTCTAACTCCTGTCAGAAATACATATTTTCCACCATGTTCATATGACATTTTTCCACTTCTAATGATGCAGAATATAATCTCATTTCCGATATAGTTTATAAATCGGAATCACCCAAAATTATTTCAAACAATTTTGTAAAAATTTCTTCAGATTCAAATCAGGAATATCTTTGAGAATTTCTTAAGAACGTTGTTACAAAAATCCTTCAGGAATTTCGTTATGAATTCTTTTAGGAAGTCCTTCAGATATTCGCATAAAAATTCTATCGTAAAATCTTTCTGGAAGGGAATTCCCGGAGCTATTCCTGGATTTTTCTTGAGAACACTGGGAGAAATTTTTGGGGGAATTTCGAAACGAATCTATAAAGGGATATCTGGAACAATTCTCCACGTAATTTCCGCAGAAATTTCTGGTCATTTTTTGGCAGAATTCCTTGTGGAATACAAGCCCCTCCTTGTGGAAGAAAAAGTGGGAGCATTTCTGGGAGTATTTTCAGGTTAACTTCTTTATAATATTGCAAGAGTATTTCCTGAAAATAAATCGTGAACGGTTTTCTGGGTGATTTCTGGGGAATTCCTGAAAGAACTTCTAAAAAAAATTCCAAACGGTTTTCTGGCGGAATGCGGAATGCGAAATTTCAGGAAAAAATGTCGGAAATCGGAGATAGGTGGGCTTAAAAGAATTCCATGTGTATTTAGAAACAAATTCAGAGGAAATTTCTGTATAGTTCTCAAAGCAATTTATGTAGAGATTTTGGGGGATTTCTGGAGTAGGTCCTAGTGGAATTTTCGTACTCCAGTGGAATTTCCGGAGGAATTCCTGCAAAAAAATTCAAGGGGATTTCTTGGAAGAACGGACGGAAAAACATTTGGAGGAATTCCTGGAGAAACTTCCGGTACACTTCCTGAAAAACTCCCGGAGGTATTCTTGGAGGAAATTCTTGAGTAGTTCATGGAGGAACTTCTTAAGGAATTTTCCGGAGGAATTCGGAGGGACTTCTGGAGGAATTCCTAGAGGAACTTCTTGAGGAATTCCTAGAGGAACTTCTTGAGGAATTCCTGGAGAAACTTTCGGAAGCAGTCCTGGAAGGTGAAGAATCTTCCGGAAAAATTCCTGGAAAGAATTTCTGGAGGAACTTCCGAATGAATTTCTGGAGGAGCTTCCTGAGGAATTTCTGGAGGAACTTCCGAATGAATTTCTGGAGGAGCTTCCTGAGGAATTTCTGGAAGAGCTTCCGAAGGAATTCCTGGAGGAACTTCCGAAGGAATTCCTGGAGGAACTTCCGAAGGAATTCCTGGAGGAACTTCAGAAGGAATTCCTGGAGGAACTTCCGAAGGAATTCCTGGAGGAACTTCCGAAGGAATTCCTGGAGAAACTTCCGAAGGAATTCCTGGAGGAACTTCCGAAGGAATTCCTGGAGGAACTTGCGAAGGAATTCCTGGAGGAATTTCCGAAGGAATTCCTGGAGGAACTTCCGAAGGAATTCCTGGAGGAACTTCCGAAGGAATTCCTGGAGGAACTTCCGAAGGAATTCCTGGAGGAACTTCCGAAGGAATTCCTGGAGGAACTTCCGAAGGAATTCCTGGCAGCTTCCGAAGGAATTCCTGGAGGAACTTCCGAAGGAATTCCTGGAGGAACTTCCGAAGGAATTCCTGGAGGAACTTCCGAATGAATTCCTGGAATTCCTGGGAGGTCTTCCGAAGGAATTCCTGGAGGAACTTCCGAAGGAATTCCTGGAGGAACTTCCGAAGGAATTCCTGGAGGAACTTCCGAAGGAATTCCTGGAGGAACGGAGCTTCCGAAGGAATTCCTGGAGGAACTTCCGAATGAATTCCTGGAATTCCTGGGAGGTCTTCCGAAGGAATTCCTGGAAGGTGTTCCGAAGGAATTCCTGGTAGTCTTTCGCAAGAATTCTTAGAAGGACTTCCGGAGGAATTCCTACAATTTTACCACAATCGGCTTAGAAAAAGTCGCAGCTTTTTAGGACGAGATTCAAGAATTGGCCTCTTCACCGGATGTCCCGGATCTTCCGGAGGAACAATACGAGGCCACTTGGGATCAATTAGTGATGCTTGCATTGATTTTTCTCTGGCAATGCTCCCTCAAACCGTTTAGAAAAAGTCGCAGCTTCCTGGAGCGAATTTTAAAAATTGACCACTTCATCGGATGTTCCGGAATTTGCGGAGGACCACTGGGAGGCCATCTGGGGTCAATGAGTGATGCTTGCATTGATTTTGCTCTGATAATTCTGCCACAATCGGCTTTGAAAAAGTCGCAGCTTTCTGTGACGAATTTCAAAATTTAACCACTTTACCTAATGTGACCAGTAAGCGTCCTGCGAAACGCGGGACGCCTATCTGGATTGCGTCACTGGCTTGAAAATTGAACCTCCAAAAATGCATTTCCCATAGATTTTGGCCCAAAAAAAATTGGAAAAATATTTGTAAGGCTGTATGAATTGTAATGAATTCGTAAAACGAATTTGAAAAACGCAGCGTCCCGCGAAACGCGGGACGTCTGGTCACATTAACTTTACCGGATGTTCCGAAACTCCCGGAGGACCACTGGGAGGACGCCAAGGGTCAAGCAAGCGTCAATCAGCATTGATTTTTCTGTCATATTGCGATTACGAAAGATGATGAACATTTGGCATGTCGCTAGAATGAATAGATGTATTAGGCGGTGACTTCACACGTGGTTCAGAATCCGGATAATCCGCGGTCTACCTGGTGGCCAAGGCACTCCAAAGAGCTAAATTGTCCTCTTTCGCAATGCACTTATCGCCGTGATAAATTTTGTAGAAGGTTCCACCATTCTAAATGTAAAGGATCCGACGATAAATCTTCACGAATATGTTAATTCCGGAGTGATGCTAAACTTTTCGGAGTGTTGCAATATTCAAAGCAGGTGTTGCAATACTTATTTTTGCGCTTCCATACTTTTGGCGGGTAGTGTATATCAGTCGCAGTAGTCATTCACGAAATCATGCATTGAACGGGGCTGATATGCGTAGAAACCATAAAACAAGTGCTTTATTTCTCGGCATAACTGTCCCGCAAAACTATTTTCATGATCGTTGTCGCAAATTCTATTTGTGAGTAAAAAATAAGAATGATTTCAATGAAATTAAGTCTTCTGAATGGTTCTGTGATGTAATAATCTTATATTGCATTACGGTTATACGCCAGCAATGAAAATTAGTGTTCAATTTTCAAATGCCATTTTCTCATTTGTCGTTTTTTGAATTTGGTACAAGCATGCGTAGAACGGCAGTATAGCGATAGAGTGGTTCAGCTTGTCGAAGGCGGCGGATAAGTCGGTATATATTACGTCCGTTTGGGCCCTGTCATTCATGCATTCCGTAACATATGAAGTGAGGCACAACAATTTAGAGGTGGTGGAGCGGCCGATCGTAAACCCATGTTGGTCTTCGGACAAATAATGTTTGCAGTGAGAAAGCAGAGGTTCCATGATTACAAGTTGGTAAAGCTTTGAAATGGAGCTCAGAGATGTTATTCCTCTATAGTTATCCACGTCTCGTCTATTTCGCTTTTTGTGAACAGGAAACATGTTAGCAGTTTTCCAGTCATGAAGGAAAGTGGCCATTGGAGATAGATAGCCTAAACAGAGCAAGCAGAGGTGTTAGCAAACTAGAAATGTGTTTCTTCAGGAATGCAGATGGGACACCATCGGGGCCGGGGTTAAATGAAAGCTTGAGTCGTGAAGCTGCAGTCGAGATCATTTCGGCGTCGATATTGCTCAGTGCTTGGCCAAACAGTGGGACGTTATTCGCTGCGAGAGTAACTTCGGCATCGGACAGCTGCTCGTCGATGAAAACGTCAGAGAACTTCAACGAAAAAAAGACGGCAAATGTACTTAGGAGTTGAAGCGGTCGTACCGTGTAACGTCATTGTCGAAGGAAGACCAGATTCTTTCCGTTGTTTGTTCACAAAATTCCAAAAAGTCTTCGAATGCGATTTATGTTTCGATTGCACGTTTCTTAGGTATTGCGAGTAGCATAAACGACTGAGTCGCCTAAAATCATAGTTCAATCTCACATAGTAGGATTTAAGTAGAAGTGTACGATGTTTCGTGTATTTTCTAAGAGCAGTTATTTTGGTTGTTTTTAGTTTTCTTAGCTCCTTTGTTTGCCAGGAGGGATGAGAATCTCTATTGTTGATCTTTTTAGGAACGTGCCTGTCGATTACGTAGGCCAAGACGTGCGAAAAAGTAAGAGCAGCATTCTCGATGTCGTTGGAGAATATCGAACTCCAGTCCATACTTCCCAACACTTCGACGATACTTTCGTGGTCGGCTTTCCGGTAGTCGTACGCTACGGGAACAGGAAAATCGTCGAAGTCATTTTCCAAGTTCTCCGGAATAGAGACAACTAAAGGTGGATGATGCGGGACGAGTTTGACCAAAGGAGCAGGGGTCATGTAGATGCATGAAGTGACTCTTTCTGCTACACGACCTTTTCGAACAATTGGGCTATTCGGCCAACTGTTTTTTTTTCAACCGGAGGAAACTGCATCACTGCCCATAATTTTATAGTTGACGTAACAACCATTGCACTTTCGCATGTATTTCGAATGATTTAAGGTCAAACATGGCAAATTTTAAACATTTCAACCCGCAAACAATTAAATGAGGTTTGGAACATGCAAGGTATCGATGTTGAAGCGGTTGAATTATTCTAATAAATGCGTAATAGGGGAAATGGCGGCTTTGGCAGGTTTTGTTCTATTATTGTCAGGGGGGTTTTTGTTGACCAAATTTTATGAAATTTGGCCACAATATTCTTCGATATGCAAAGAATGTTTAGGTCAAATTTGAGCATAATTAGTTATGGTTAGCCCTGAAAATAATAGAACAAAACCTGCCAAAGAGGTCATTCCCCCTACGTCAAATTCGCTGAAATTGTGAATGGTTGATACGTCAACTATGAAATCATGGTCAGTTCAGCACATATTAGGTAAACAACTTTCAGCCTTACCAACAAAGAAATTTAGCTATTTAAGCTATAGAGAACTATTTTGGTCATATAAGCGCTTTATTTTTCTCCAATGTTTGTTGTGTTGTGGCCTTCGGCAAAATGTCTTTCTGATAAACGAGCTTCTCTGTTCAAAAATTCTATTGCAACGAGATTTTTTTTATTTCAAAGGGAAATCCTTTAAAATTCACACTCCAATTTTTTCTTAGTTTTTTTTAAATTTCGAAGGGAAATTGTATGGAATGTTCAAGAAAATCATTGTTATTTCCATGAAAAATTCTTTGGATTCTCGGCGGCGGCGCACACCTCTAGATGTGATCCCTTCGTCGGAAGTTCTTCCGTTTCGTTCGTTCGCATTTATTTATCTCTTTTATCTATGTGAAAAAATATATCAAAACTCGCCTTACTTTTCAAAAGGCTCTAAGTAACATTTTTTTCATGAATTAATTTGAATAGCGCAATCAACAGAACAACATGAAAGCTTTTGATTGCAGTACTCAAATTAATTAATGAAAAAATGTTACTTAGGTCCTTTTGTAAAGTTAAGCGAGAAATAACCCTTTCTCTTTCTAGTTCCGAATAATGCCAAATGGCGTTATGCCAAATCATTTTATGCCGAAGCAGTCTTTAAAAAATCACACTCTGGGAGCTACTGCGATTCAAAAATTGGTAGAGAGATCAATCCCAATCACGCAAATGATCCCAATCCAGACATGCATTGTCTTTGCCACTTCGTATGGGAGGATTGAATCCTGGGATTTAATCCCAAAACATCATCCCAAGAAGATTATCCAATTGATAAACTGTGATGAGATGATGAGACACTACGATGTGTACAGTTAATCAAGCTAAGGTATTCATAATTTGCATAACCGTGGGCATATCTAGATCTTCGCATGGAATTTGCAAAAAAAAATCCAGAACGGGTTGAACGATCAATCAGATTGCTGAAGATTCTTTAAAAATGATTGTTTTCAGCTCATACTGACCAAAACAGCTGTTCCTTGCACTTAATTGAAGTCGGTTGATAATGAAAATTTGGCATCAATTTTCGCATGTCTCATATACACAAACACATATACAAGGACAAACAGAAACAGCTCAGTTCGTCGAGATTATGGGTCTCCGAGGATTATATAAAAAGTTTTTCTTAGGTAGGCCTTTTGGTGCAACTTTTTATATGAGAAATGAAGAATTATTTCTTCATACCTGCCATAAAAACTTTATGATCTCATTTGTAAGATACATATTTTTTACTTTTTAGAAAGGTACGCAGGATAGTGCACAGGAATGTATGCTATTATTAATTCTCTATCTCCATATACGCCTGGCAGATGTGAATACACAAAAGTATTGGTTGGTTAGATTTAGGCTAATACCTTAAAGCCACACTGATGAGACAATATGAATCACATAATCCTAATAATTCTCAAGTGAAATAAGGTTTTTAACAGAATTTGAATCTATGTACGATAAATCCCACAATTTCTATATTTTAATATACTTTTTGATATAAAACCGAACTGATATGAAATTAAACAGATTCGGGAGTACACACTCCACGATGACTTCGTTTAAAAGCGGCACAAATACTGGGGTATTGCCATATCGCCAATGTAATATAAACGGGAACGCGGTAGTTATCATTCCCTGCTTCTTCTGTTATTATAAATCTCTTGGTGGCAAGATAGTTATTTGACTACAAAAAGTGAAATCAGAATTGCATACATAAAGTAAAACCAATTCAATAAAAATTCCGCGGGAAAAAAAATAAAATTTCGTTTCGTTTCGTAAAATTTCGTATCGTTTCGAAGTCTCGAAAGTAAATCTATATTTTGTTTCCTTCCGTATCGAATCAACATAGACATTTTTAATTTCGTTTTGTTTCGTTTCGTTTCGAAAAAATGTGTTATCGCATACCCTTACAAAGAATGCAGTGCTCTTATTTGATTTCAGAATAGTGATTGACTTTTTTTTCAACCCACGCCACCCGTTTGCATTAGGCCTTCTATGGCTTAACTGCTATAAGGGCGATGATATGATGTCCACTACTTTTTGAGATGTTTCAACCTTTCCCCCTTCAAACTATGTTCCAAGAAAATCGGTATTTTTTGACAACCCTGGCGATTGTCAACATTTCGTTTCTGGCTAAAGGGAAGAAAAACGGAGGCCTTTCCACGGGGAGCTGAGCTCCAGTTAGTGCCGGTACAGTGGACGATTGGTTTTAACACACCCTATCGGTCTAACCCGAACATGGAAGGGTGGATGATCAAACATTACTTCGAGCAACAGGATGGTGCAGTTCAGTCATGCATAACCAATATTTAAACGTATTTTCAGGCTCATCAGCTCTATAGAGCTCTGTATCCTTCGAATTCCACCATGGATAGCATGTATGTATACATGCTATCCATGGTGAAAATTCGAAGGATACAGATTTGTCGTCTTCTATAGTATTTGAATAAAAGCATCAAAAATATCTTTTAAATTCCGACTTTAGTTGGAATCTTAATTGAGCAAGAAAGTTCCCCAAAGATTTAAATCTAGGATTGATTCTGGGCATCAGTCATACATGCTGATATTAGAAAAAATAAGGATTTGAAGCAAGGGGCAACTAACTCTAAACTTTCGACAGTATCCAAAAATACTAACAAATACTAGAGAAAAACCACCGTCGTATCTACGGTAAATTGATCGAAGAGCCCTGGTTGGAAAAGCATGAAACACAACGCCGCCCAGTCGATACAGTCCACCCAGTTTTAGGCAACACATGATTTCAGTCTCCTTTAAATTCTTAAAAAATCTTTGAACAACAATTTCTACTATTATTATTATTTTTTGAGCAATCCTTAGGACTTACGCTTTGGTTTGATGCCATTCGTAATATAAAATGCGATTTGAAAGTTTTCTAGAATCTGTAGAAGGTAGATCTCAGGTGTTTCCAACATGGAGGAGCACTGTGTTTCATCAAGTAACTAACAAACACCATAACAACCGAACTAGCAACCGTTTGTTTGTTTGATGGAAATCGTGGATACTAGAAATATCACGAAATACTATTGCAAGACAATGAGTAATATTTTCGCAAAGTTTAGAGTTACTTGCCCCTTGATTTGAAGCAATCTTGAAAATAAGGATTATTTCAAAGCATGCTTGTTTCAATCTGAGAATAAAAGGATGCTCTTGAAACACTGTGCCGAAGAAAACAGATTCCCCTGAAAATGACATTTTCTCGAAAATAATATTTCCCGAAAATAACATTTCAAAGGAACCTTTTTCCCTGCAAATATCATTTAGATTACAACAAACAAAATATTAAGTTGACTAATCGGTTTTATCATTTTCCGAATGTAAAAAAAATGGCAATTCCAGGCAAGGCCGGGTACATATAGCAAGTATTTACCAGTACTATTAGATTCAAAGCCAAATAATCGGGTAGGAGAAAAATTCGTCGATGCACTGCTAGAATCCAGTAAATGGGAATCCAGCAAAATTGCTCAACGCTAAAAAGGCTAGATGGAGAAAGAAGATCGCCTTTTATGTAGATCGCGCTGGCTGCTAAGAGAACGCCACCACCAGATTGTTTAGTGCTATTGTGGAGCGACCGTTCTAGTCTAGTGTTATCGTGAAGCCTGCGTTAGGTGAATATGGAAAGATCAAAGGTTTCCCAGGAGCAAGCGAGAGTACAATTATTTATTTGAGATTAGGCAGCGAGCTAGCTAGAGTTTATCTGGCGAAGTTATTGAAATGTTGACAAAATCTTTGCCGCATATACCTCTTCTTGCCGCTTTCAGCATTCGAATGTGTTTTAAATTTTGTATGAGCTAGGTGGCTTTCATAGCTCTTTATCGTAAATAACGCTAGTTAGCTTAAAACACATAGATATCCAATATTCCTTTATACAGGTTCCAAACAAACTACAAGTGAGTTTAGCATCGCCCAAACGTTGACCGATTACAAATGATACAAGCTATTATCCTAACGAGGGTCCGAAGCTTGTGTACGTTTGAAATATGAATTAGCTCAGCTCCGTGAGTTTATAAAACAATCCAATTCTGGGGGTAATCAAGGGTTTCGCTCTGTTCTTAATTGTCTCATCCTCACCCTTAACCCTCGTCTTCTCGATAATTTTCAAGACAGAAGTATGGTAAAATGTATTAAAACTAAAGTCAATAGATATAAAGTCTGGCAAAGACACTGACAGGTCACCAATCGAACAGTCATTTGTGAGATCCAATCGAACATGACGCTTCAAACAGGCTTGAATCAATATTGAGATAATGCTGATAAATATTTTGGAAAATTATTCCAAAAATATAAAATGCTAGAGTTCAAAGAAAAGGGTAAAGGCATTTGGTCTGGGATTTACTAGGTGACCAACATTTTATTTGATTTTTCACGAATATAATGTGAAAAAAGTGTTTTTGCTTTGTGAAAGCAACTTCCAAAAGCTAATAATTGTAAGGCAGCTTGAAATTTCTCAAAGGTTGCAAAAACCTAACAATTTTTTTTTCCTGATTAGAAAATCAAACCGTTTTCACTCCGCCAGACTTTATATCTAGTGACTTTTTATTAAAACTAATTAAAACTATATGAATAATAACAATCGGATCCACACTAAGTCAATTTATTGTTGGATTAGAGTACATAAGGAACGATGAAACGATCCTGTTTTATCAGTTGATGATCTTAATAGTTGAATGATAATCCGTTTTCCATTCGATCCAATTCGATGGTGCAAACCTGCACCCCAGAGAGTGTCTGGAAGTATCTGACTGAATGACAGAAACAAATAGAAAGCTTCGTCATACAAGCTACAACTAGTGACCATTAAATATTAATATTAAATATATTTCATCTGGAACAAATTGCATTCTAATTTATAAAAGATCCCTAAGTTGCAATTTTCAAGAACTTTCTACTACCAACTGTACCAATGCCGAATATGTATAAATTGTAAATATCGACCCACATAAAGTGAAGGAATATTTTCTTTTTCCTAATGCACCTTTTCATAAAAATCTCGTTAGTATGTATGGAAAAACAAAGACTGAATGGCCAACGGCAAAACACAGAAAATTGAAAAATCAAATCATCTTCTACTTACAGATCGCCAGTGCTCCAACGATAAACCCTCGTCCGGACAGCATCTTAACGGTTTCGTGCCGTTCCGTCCTACTCTAGTTCTTCTCGACTTCACCACTCGGTTTCACTCCACTACACTCCACCAGCGGAGATAACTTCGCGTCCAGCGTCCACTTGGACAAGACAACTCTGCTCCCGAGTTGGAGAGAAAAAAAGCACCACTGTCACTTTTCTAGCCAGACTTTCACGGTGAATTTTCAAATCCAGAATCTCACTTTCAATCGAGAGCCCGAGCAATCGTTGACCCTACTGGTCATAAACCACTAATCCACACAGCCTTGCACTACAAATCCAGCCTTTCACCCGCGGCTCGTCTGTGCCACTATTTGTCACGCGCTAGTTTGCTGCACAGCAAGAGAAACCCATCCAGAAGACCTCTTCCTTGGGGCCTTCAAGTCCCGTTTGAATTCCTTCCACGCGCCACCACTCCAAGACACTTTTCTGTACTTTACACTGCTGAAACGACGACAGCCTCGGTCCACCGACTAGGCCAAGAGAGAAGATCCGCACCGTTCGAAAGCTCGCCACAGACTAAATCCATCCGTGGGGTTGCTGGAAAATATGTACACTCTGGCGGCCCACACTGCACCACAGCCACAGACGGGCTCCAGCCAATCCGTTCGGCTCGGTTTCGATCGCACAGCCAAAAGCTCCGATCATGACCGAGCAGCACAGCGTGCGATCGGGATGTTTCGCCTCACGCAGCCTCCAGAATCCACACTCCGCGATCAGGTTATTGTTAAATGAGAATAATGATGGGGTTCGTCACTTGCTGATGAGTTTGTCAGAGTCCAAGTTCGCAGCAGGGTTCTAGCAGCAGCAGCAGCGCCATGGCTTAGCGTGGGTACAAGTTGATAAGACCCAAGCATGATCAATCAAGAAGAGGCACTTGATCGTGACCTTATGAGCAGCGCCGGAGGAAAAAGTTGATTTGCTGCTGGCTGCCTTTTACGGTTCTGCTGTGCATGAATGGCTGGGTGGAATACAAGACAGGATAAAATGCAGAAAAAATATAACAATCGTTCGCTGCATTTATTTTTAGCGATATAATATGTCAAGTTTAACGATGGCCGTGACTGGTCGTAGCACATTATGATGTAAGAGTTGTTTCGGAAGTGCGGCTTTAAGAGGAAAAAATAATTCGGGGATGCACCAAGGTCCCGGATGTTGTTTCTTTAACTGTATAACATTAGTAAGAGGTAGATATAAATATGAACTGAAACGAAATAACGAAGCTGACTTTTTTTAACTGAATTTTATGCCACTTGTCATAAGTGGAACTATCCCACTCAATTCCACCACTTGATTGTAATTTTACAGACACGTAGGAATTTCGATCAGCTACAGGATTTCGGAAAAAAATTGACGTAGTTTCGGTAAAAGAATTACTGAATATCAGTGTACATTTTTAACAAGATTTCAGCTGTTAGATTATGCGAAAAAAAATTCTGAGGTCGGCAAAATAATTTAGGAGTAAGTATAAATTCTTATTCTATGGGGTTGCATGGAATATGATAATAATTCCGGCATGAGGCAACCCAACAAACAATTTAAGCTGAATAAGCCCTCCTTAGCCGTGCAGTAAGACGCGCGGCTACAAAGCAAGACCATGCTGAGGGTGGCTGGGTTCGATTCCCGGTGCCAGTCAAGGCAATTTACGGATTGGAAATTGTCTCGACTTCCCTGGACATAAAAGTATCATCGTGCTAGCCTCATGCTATACGAATGCAAAAATGGTGTCCTGGATTAGAAACCTTGCAGTTAATAACTGTGGAAATGCTTAATGAACACTTAGCTGCGAGGCGTCTCTGTCCCAGTGTGGGGATGTAATGCCAATAAGAAGAAGAAGAAGAAGCTAGTTTTTTAGCTAAAGAAGACTGTTTTTGGTTGAATAAGCGCATTATGAGCTCCCAATGTTTGTTGGTAACTCATTCCATAAGGTTTTGTTTTTGATAAATAGTATACTCATTTTACGGCTACGCAGTCTTTAATTGTAGAAACGAGTTTATTCGTTGCACAACGTTTCGAAACGGAGATTGTGACGAAACGTTGGGCAACGAATAAACTCGTTTCTACAATTAAAGACTGCGTAGCCGTAAAATAAATATAAAAATTACAGTCGATCCCACATCAACAGATAAATAGAATGTGAGCTGTTTTTATTTACTTCTCACTTAGACTACTCACTTAATCTACATTAATCTCATTGCGAAAAAAAAATATAGCATCAATCTCGTCACATATTTTTGCTTATTACTAAAAAATAACAGAAATAAGAAAAAAAAACAAATTATTTTACATTGCTTTGTTTTTAGTCAGGTTCTGCCAAAACGCACCAAGGGGCTTTTTGGCTGACTTTGATATCTTGATCGTAAAAGGAAGCCTCCTTTCAAGAGGCTCGGAAGCCTCCTTTCAAGAGGCTCGGAAGCCTCCTTTCAAGAGGCTCGGAAGCCTCCTTTCAAGAGGCTCGGAAGCCTCCTTTCAAGAGGCTCGGAAGCCTCCTTTCAAGAGGCCTCAGCCTCCTTTCAAGAGGCTCAGGCCTCCTTTCAAGAGGCTCGGAAGCCTCCTTTCAAGAGGCTCAGAAGCCTCCTTTCAAGAGGCCTGGAAGCCTCCTTCAAGAGGCCTGGAAGCCTCCTTTCAAGAGGCTCGGAAGCCTCCTTTCAAGAGGCTCAGAAGCCTCCTTTCAAGAGGCTCCAGCCTCCTTCAAGAGGCTCAGAGCCTCCTTTCAAGAGGCTCAGAAGCCTCCTTTCAAGAGGCTCAGAGCCTCCTTTCAAGAGGCTCAGAGCCTCCTTTCAAGAGGCTCAGAGCCTCCTTTCAAGAGGCTGGAAGCCTCCTTTCAAGAGGCTCAGAGCCTCCTTTCAAGAGGCTCAGAGCCTCCTTTCAAGAGGCCTGGAAGCCTCCTTTCAAGAGGCTCTGAAGCCTCATTTCAAGAGGCTCAGCGCCTTCTTTCAAGAGGCCTCAGAGCCTCCTTCAAGAGGCTCAGAAGCCTCCTTTCAAGAGGCTCAGAAGCCTCCTTTCAAGAGGCTCAGGAAGCCTCCTTTCAAGAGGCTCAGCCTCCTTTCAAGAGGCTCAGAGCCTCCTTTCAAGAGGCTCAAGCCTCCTTTCAAGAGGCCTGGAAGCCTTCTTTCAAGAGGCTCAGAAGCCTCCCTTCAAGAGGCTCAGGCCTCCTTTCAAGAGGCCTGGAAGCCTTCTTTCAAGAGGCCTGGAAGCCTCCTTTCAAGAGGCTCAGGCTTCCTTTCAAGAGGCCTGATGCCTCCTTCAAGAGGCTCAGAGCCTCCTTTCAAGAGGCTCAGAGCCTCCTTTCAAGAGGCTGGAAGCCTCCTTTCAAGAGGCTCAGAGCCTCCTTTCAAGAGGCTCAGAGCCTCCTTCAAGAGGCCTCAGGCCTCCTTTCAAGAGGCCTGGAAGCCGCCTTTCAAGAGGCCTGGAAGCCGCCTTTCAAGAGGCTCAGGCCTCCTTTCAAGAGGCTCAGGCCTCCTTTCAAGAGGCTCAGAAGCCTCCTTTCAAGAGGCTCAAGCCTCCTTTCAAGAGGCTCAGAAGCCTCCTTTCAAGAGGCCTGGAAGCCTCCTTTCAAGAGGCCTCAAGCCTCCTTTCAAGAGGCTCAAGCCTCCTTTCAAGAGGCCTGGAAGCCTCCTTTCAAGAGGCCTCAAGCCTCCTTTCAAGAGGCCTCAAGCCTCCTTTCAAGAGGCTCAGAGCCTCCTTTCAAGAGGCTCAGAGCCTCCTTTCAAGAGGCCTCAGGCCTCCTTTCAAGAGGCTAAGCCTCCTTTCAAGAGGCTCAGAAGCCTCCTTTCAAGAGGCTCGGAAGCCTTCTTTCAAGAGGCTCGGAAGCCTCCTTTCAAGAGGCTCGGAAGCCTCCTTTCAAGAGGCTCGGAAGCCTCCTTTCAAGAGGCTCGGAAGCCTCCTTTCAAGAAGCTCGGAAGCCTCCTTTCAAGAGGCTCGGAAGCCTCCTTTCAAGAGGCTCGGAAGCCTCCTTTTTTGTCTTTCCAAGCTTTTGACCGTTAGTCCTTTCGACCTCTTGTCCTTCCGACCTTTTGTCCTTCGACCTTTTGACAAAGATTCGAAGTGAATATATAGCCTTTTCGTTACACTTAGGCAAAAAGAAAACGGAAAAAATGAAATTAAAAAGAAAACAATATAGAAAACAAAAGGGGGGAAAACAAACTGAGAAAAAGAAGAAAGGTAAATGGAAACAGGAAATAGAAAAAAAGAAAGGAAAACTGGGAATTAGTGAATGAATTATTGGCAGTGGCTGATTTTCTACCCGCCGCTGTCACATCCAGGCGCTATAGTATATGAGCAAAATAGCCAGCATGAGTTAACCGCCAGAAATTTGTATGGCGAAAGACATCTAACGCGGATTTTCTCAAATTTAGAAACTTTTCATGAAAAACTATTTGGTACGGGTTATGAAGGAAGGTGTCCACTACTACGCCTACCAAATATTTTTTCGATGAAGGTGCTTGATTTTGAGAAATCGGGACTTAGATGCCTTTCGCCATACTAATTTCAGAAAGTTAACTCCTAATGTGCCGCTGTAAGCACGCTCAAAGCAGGTGATTCATTAGAAAAGTAAAATTCAAAGACGAAGAAGAAAACAATAATTAGATGGAAGAGGAGAAAAAAAGATAAAATACATGAAAAACAAGAAAAATATATATTTAGGAGGGAAAACGGAAAAATGCGAACGACTTTTTTTTAAAGGTGAAGGAAAATTGGGAAAAGGAAATACGTCAAAGAATGGAGCAATGAAGCAAAAATATGTGGAATAGAAAAGCTTCGAGAAAGGAGATAAGGTAAACCGAGAAAAAATTCAATAGAGGAAAGAAAAAGTTATTAAGGAGAAAGTAATTGGTTAAAAGAAAAAATAATCAAAAAAGAGGAGAGAGAAACAAAAACTAAAAAGCAGAACAGGATGAAGACAGAAACTCGAATGGGAAGTAGAAGAAAAGAAAAAGTGAAAAGATAACAATGAAATGAATAACGAAAAAAAGGCTAAGAAAATAAGAAAATTGAAAAGTAAGGAAATTTAAAATAAGAACTAAGACGTAAGAAAAAAAGATACACACAAAAGGAAAAGGAAAAGAGCAAAATGAAAAAGTTCAAAGCGAATTGGGAAATAGAAATGATAAGGAGAATAGAGGAAGAAAAAATGCAGGAGAGAAAAATTAAAATAAATCAGAGGGAAAAGAAAAACGGGATACGGAAATTGAAAAGAGAAATAAGAGAAAAAACAAAAAATAGAACGAGAGAAAACAAAATGGAAAAAGTAAACAGTAAAAAGGAATTGGAAAAATTGTAATAGAAAGTTGAGAGAAGGAAAAGGCATGAAACAAAAACAGATGTAAAAAGGGAAAAGTAGATAATGAGAACTTTAAACGAGAAAAGCAAAAACATGAGAAAAAGAAAATAAGAAAACAGAAGAAAAAAGGAAAATAATAACAAAGGGTAAAACGGAAAAACGGAATAAAAGAATATCAGAAAAGGACATTTTTTTAGCAAACATTAAGTGAAAGAAAGACCTAGGAAAAAGTAGAATGTGGAAAAGAAAAGAGGGAAAAGAAGTAACGAAAAAAGGAGGAAATGTAACTCCGAGAAAAACAAAATTAAAAAAGAAGAAGGAAAAAAATACCTTATCAGGCAGGAAAACCACAAGCTTAAAATTATTTTCTTTTCGAACAGAAAAATGAAAAAAAAAGAATTAACAGAAAAGAAGCGTGAAGATGACATCAAGAAGGGGTTAGAGAGAAATGAGAGAAGCAGAAAACGAAGAAAATGTGCTTTTGATCATATTGAGTAAATCTTTGATTATTTCATCTAGTCGTATTGGTGCCTAGTATTTTTGCCATAACTTGCCATAACCGTATTGCGATCTAACCTATTTTGCATGATCCCAATATGAAACAAAGGGACAAGATTCCCCGTCGAGTTGTTGCGAGCGATTCGGTTAAGGATAAGTGCCTAAAAATTAGTGAGTGCTTTGCGCACATACATTCACACGCACAGTGATACATCATCTCATTTCGTCGAGCTGAGTCGATTGGTATATACCACTATGGGTCTCCGATGCTTCTAGATAAAGTTCATTTTCGAAGTGAAATAATAGCCTTTCGGTACAACTTTGTTGTACGAGAAAGGCAAAAAAAGAAAGCGAGAAAATATAGTAGGAGAAAATTGAAAAAAAGGAAATAAGCATACAGTAAAAACAAAAGATAAAAAAGTCAGTTTTGAAAAACGAAAGAAAAAATGATAACGCTAATTATGCGAAATTGAAAAAGAGAAAGAAAAATCGGATTAGGGAAAAAGTAATTGAGGAAAAAAAACAGGAGAACGAAAAAACAACAAATCAAAAAAACCAAGAAAGGTAAAAAAAAAGAAATAAGTAGAAGGAAAATAGAAATACATAGCAAAAACGAAACAGAGCAAATAATATCAAAGAGAAAGAGAAATATAGCAGCAATGAGTATGAGAAACGAAGACGGAGAAAAGTGTAAGTAAAAAATTAAATTGAAATAAAAAAAAAATAAAAATGTGTTAGAAATGAAAACAAAGGAGTGAAAAAAATGAAAACAAAAAAAAAAGAAAATGGTTATTCATAGATGAACTGATTATGAACAAATGTATCCTGCATTTTTACCATACCTTTTGATTCAATAATTTAAGCCTGTCAATTTGGACATTTCTTTAAAGAAAAAGTAATTAAGAATGAAGAATGATGAAAAATTTAGAATGATGTTTGAGAAGTGAAGGTTATCTTCAGTGACTTGTACTTAGGAGGAAGAAAGGAGGAGGGAAGAGGGAAAAGGAGGGAAGAAAACGTATAATAAAGAATGATTTTGATTTTAAACTTCTATGTACATTCGCATTTAAATAATGTTTGTTTTTTTTTTTCTTTCTCATTGCACTGTGTATTGTTATGGTTGTTAACAGACGTGATTATTCAACACGGTATATTTCTCATTGATTTACTTAATATTTGTATCGAGTACTTCGATAGTACGACGCAATAGCCACATGTCGATTAGAAAGCCGGGTCATGAAGCTTCTGATTCTTACAATTTGCTATGACTCTCATTTCCATTGACTCTTCACGCTCATTCCTAGGAATCTATAAAATAACATCGTGCGCATCAGATTTATCATTTTACGTTACTTGTTCATCGGTGATCGTGGCCATGACCTCACACCATCCAGCAACGGAGGCAGCTTAGCTGCGGGGAACCGTTTCCGTTGCATCAGCACCCCCGTAGTCTGAAGGAACTCGCGTTCATCAACTAGCGGTTATATCAATTCGTCGGACGAGGCACGCTAATGCATGCATTTAAAATAGATGTTTAGAATGTAGTCTAGCCGAAGTGTTTATATCGTTGATGGCGACCGTAGATCGTGATAGGTGGCGTGTCGCACCTATTAAAGATCACCTGTCGGTAGATTCGCAACGGTTGCCCCCGGAGGGAGCAGTTGTTCTCCGCGAAGATGATTCGATGCGATGTCTAATGATATTTAAATTAGGTGTGTTTCAGCGTACGTCTCCGGCTGCCGGGTGGTGTAGTCTAGCGGTTGCATAAACCTCGACTCAGAATGGTGCTGCTGGAGTCTGATTGAAGATTCACAGCTGTAGCCATTCAATGCAAATTGAACACTCGCAGTTGCTCTAGTGTGGTTCCTGTTCGTATAGACTGTTACCGTTGCTGTTTGGCTAAAGTTCATAGTGCGTCTGTTGAGATTTCAATTCACCTTGCTAATTAGACATAATTGGATCTCGGGGCGAGGGCTGGTCTTTGTCTCTCCCAGCTCAAAGCAATATTCTAATATTATAACCGTACAAGTAAATAAACAAACAATTCCACACAAAGTTATTGTACCCAAGAAGCTTCTTCCCCATGAAACCATGAGAGTCTAAAACTGCATGCCACCATATCTTCCGCTTCTCACGTTGTTTTTAAATCACGGCAGTCATATTATGGGCCACCTAGACCTTCATCAAGAGCGGTTAGATTACTGCACCAATTCGTATTGTCTGTTTTGGTTTTAATTTTCTTCCGTGGCCCAAGGTAGCGGTTCCTAAATTTATGTTCAGACCGCAAGGCTATTAGCTTTCTCAGGGATAAAAATTTGTATGTACAGTCAATGTGGGAGAGTGTTATACCGTACCCCGATTAACTTAGTTCAAAGCAGTTTGTTTGGAAAACATAACTTAGCTTATGTATGTTGAACAGAGCAAAGCGTTACTTCTTTCAAGCTTAGAGAATCGCACTAATAATGGGGCACTTATAAGAAGAAATAGAGACATTGATTTGAAAAGAATCACACACAATGTTATCGAATATAATTAGAACATGGGCTTGAAGTGGCAAAAATTGAAGGCAAGTCAACAAGGGAGAGTTTCTCGCGCCAAAGGAAATTAAACTGACTTACAAGAAATTTCCAACCAATTAATCTGCTACTCACTGAAAAGTTTGTTCGGCACCCGTCTGGTGAACATGAGCCAAAGTATGGGAACAAATATAACCCAAGCCATCCAAATAAGCCAACTTACGCCCTTAGTCATACGGCAGCGGAAACCGTTGTCTGAAATTGACTTCATCCGGCGGCCGCCGATGCCCGCCCAGCGACTCGAGACTCGAAGAGACTCGGTTGCAAATTTGACCGGCTGGACGAGCGGACACAGCGCAAATCTAGGCCACTAGCCAAGCCATCCATCACAAAAGTCTAGTCGGATAAGTAACCTTCCAGAGTGCAAACCCCTCAGAGGCGAACGAGAATCGCCGTCATCTACTGGTGGCAAACAAACGAATCGAACTAAGCGTACCTCCTCCAAAAACCGCTAGCCTTCTCTACTAAAGGCTAGGGTCTAGAACATCAACCAGCATCAATTGAAATTCTGTGATTTAACTCTGACGCTAGCCGTGGAGAACGCGATCCTTGAATTGTGATTTTCTATTATTGTTAATCAAACCATGATTGAAGCTGATCGCTCGATGGTACGGCTCTTCCTTATTAGCAAAATTGGCGGGGTTGCGGGGAGCTTAGGATGGATTACCCTCGTAATCACTTCATTGCCAACAACAATCGATAACTGCTTCGGGGCAGAAGTGCTATCGCGGTTCTAGCGAGGAAGCACCACTCGAGATGACTCGGAATAATTCTGCTTGTTGTTTGTCTTATTAACGCGACGAGGAAGAAGCTTTCCGGGGAAGGAGATATAAATTATACGAAAGATGATCTGACACGATTCGGATCCACCGGAATGATGGCACTTTATAATGGAGGAGTGTGTGCAGTCCTCTTCTGGTTTAGGTAAACTAATTAGAAATGCCCGAAAACTGGTTTCTAAAGACGTGCACCTCAAGCCGACTGACTGCGACTGCGGCATGTGCTACCCCATGCAGCTGCGATCATGAAACACAGAATGAGGCTTTGCCGAAAGGTCATTGGATTAGATCGAGATCGGATTGTCAAGAAGGTGAGTCTATCATTTTAAGTCGAGATATCACTTTATCGTCGGTCATGAAAAACGGCAGCCATCAACTATATGCATCCAATTATATAACTTTTGGAAAGAAAAACCAAATAAGCTAATTCACACAACGAGAATACATTAAATTTTGTTTTGATGAATCTCATTTCCAACACAGGCTCATAAACTAATGTTATTTTGCTTCTACCACGATTATGTATGCAGACTGGAGAACTATTGGTGCAGCTAAATTAACTGCCAAAGTCCAGTTTAAATTACCAAATTACCAGCATCAAAAACGCGTCAAAACCTCTTGTTAAATCATAGCGTAAAAAGAGGGAGAGTTATTTCGAATTTAGAGCGTAAAAAATTTCACAACTTCTTTCGCGAAAGAAAAAAACATCGTGTCTCCTCAACTAAATATTATTTCGGACGATTTTCATATAGTGGTCATTCTATGAAGATTTTGTGTTTCTGAAGATAGTTTGACGTTGAAGCGCTACGGGACCAAGGTTTGTAAATCGCTTGTGTTGACAGAACGAGTAGCACTCGAATGATTTGTGGCCCATCGGAAAAAAGAATGACGAACGAATTGGGTGGAGGCATTCATAGGATTGATTGCATGGTTAGCGTTTGGATGTCCAATTCGATGGATTTTTACCAATTTGCAGTCCTCTACATTTATTCAAACTAAGGTCGAAGTGTACAGTGTCGTACCTCAAATATTTCAACATACCACTCGGTCTACGAAGTCTATAAAGGGCCCGCAATTCACACTCTACTGTTGCTGGTAAAGTTCAAACCCAAGATTAAAGGTCATCCCTGGAATAACTGATTATCATTTGATTTTATTTTATTAGTTTTTCTCTACTATTTGAGGGGGTTAGAAGTAGAGGGCGATAATATCTAATATATTAATATCTACTGAAGTGCTTAGGTGTACGGATTTCAATGCCCCACGGTTTTGAACAATTATTTTTATTCACTTCTTTCTAAGCTTTATTACAGCGAATTTAATTTTGTATTTATGTATATTCTCATCCTTTAGCCTAGACACCTGTTTTATTTATGTTTATAAGTGCTTACTTCATACTAGATAGAGTGTGTGCTTGTGTGTCCTTCATCCTCTATCCCTCACCCAGACGGGGGCATTTGGACAGGCTTTTGGACAGAAGATCGAAACACAAAACGTCGAAGAGCAAAACGTCGACGAAGAAAAGGTCGGGAGGACAAAATGTCGAAGGGACAAAAGAGCGAAAGGATATAAAGTCGACGGGACAAAAGGTCGAATGTAAAAAATAAAAAATCCTTAATGTACAGCGTGTCAGGCTCTTTGACCGAATGTCGTTTGGCTGAACGCTATTTGGCCGAATGCCGTTTGGCCTCACAGGTTGTTTGGATTAATGCCGTTTGACCGAATAGTTAAAGAGTTTGATCTCAGATTACGACTAGTGAAAAGTGAGAATTGAGAAGTGAGTAATAAGAAGCAGGAAAAAAAAAAGAAAACTGGAAAACTTTTCCGTGTTCTATTTTCCGTCTTCCTTCTTCCTTCATCATTCGTTATTCTTCTTTTTTTTGCTTCTTATTGTTTCTTTTTTTTCTTTCTTCCTTTTTCCTATATTCCTTCTTCCTTGTTCCTTCTTCCTTGTTTCTTGATGATTCTTCCTTTTTCATTCTTCCTTCTTCCTCCTTCATTCTTCATTCTTCCTTCTTCCTACTTCCTTCTTCATTCTTCCTTCTTCCTTCTTCCTTCTTCCTTCTTCCTTCTTCCTTCTTCCTTCTTCCTTCTTCCTTCTTCCTTCTTCCTTCTTCCTTCTTCCTTCTTCCTTCTTCCTTCTTCCTTCTTCCTTCTTCCTTCTTCCTTCTCCCTTCTTCCTTCTTCCTTCTTCCTTCTTCCTTATTCCTTCTTCATTCTTTCTTCTTCCTTATTCCTGCTTCCTTCTTCCTTCCTCCTTCTTCCTTCTTCCTTCTTACTTCTTGCTTCTTTCTTCTTCCTTCTTTCTTCTTCCTTATTCCTTCTGCATACTTCCTTCTTCCTTCCTCCTTTCTCCTTCTTCCTTCTTCCTTCTCCCTTCTTCCTTCTTCCGAGTTTCTCCTTTCCCCATCTTCCTTCTTCTTTATTATTCTTTATTCTTCTTCCTTTTTACTTCCTTTTTTCTTTCTTCTTTCTTCCTTCGTTCTTCTTACTCTTATCTTTTTCCTTCTTTCTTCTTTTTTCTTCTTTCTTCCTTCTTCTTCCTGTTTACTTATTCTTCCTTCTTTCTCCCATCTTCCTCATTTTTTTTATTTAATTTATTCTTCCTTTTTTCTTTCTTCCTTCTTCCTTTTCTGTCTTTCTTAGTCCTTCTACCTGATTCCTTCTTTCTTATTTTCTTCTTCCTTTTTTCTTTCTTTTTTCTTTATATTTTCTCCTTTTGGCTTCCTTCTTCCTCTACCATCTTTATTCTTCTTTCTTCCTTCTTCTTTCTTCCGTCTTACTTCTTTCTTTTTCCTTTTTATCTTCTCATTCTTTCTTCTTCCTTCTTTCTTCTTCCTTCTTTGTTCTTCCTTCTAGCTTCTTCTTTCTTCTTTCTTCCTTGTTCCTTACTCCTTCTACCTTATTTCTTCTTTCTTATTTCTTCTTCCTTCTTTCTTTTTGTTTCTTCCTAGCTTTTTTTCCTTCTTCTTTCTTCTCACTTTTATCCTTCTTCTTTCTTCTTTCTTCTTCCATCTTCCATCTTCTTTATTTCTTCTTCCTTCTTCCTTTTTCTTTTTTACTTCTTGCTTCTTCCTTCTTCCTTCTTCCTTGTTCCTTGTTCTTTCTTCCTATAGTTTCTGCTTTCTCCATCTTCCGTCTTCTTTTCTGCTTCTTCTTCCTCTTTCTTCTTCTTTCTTCCTTTTTTTCCTTCTTCTTTCTTATATCATCCTTCGTTCTTCTTCCTTCTTTTCTTTTATCCTTTTTTTTCTGTTTACTTCCTTCTTTTTTTCTTTATTCTTCTTTTTTCCTCCTTCCTTCTTCTTTTTTCCTTTTTCCTTCTTCCTTCTAGATTCTTTCTTCTTCCTTCTTATTTCTTCCTTGATTCTTCTTCTTTCTTGTCTCTTTCTTATTTCTTCTTTTGTCTTCCTCTTCTTTCTCTGTCTTCCTTCTTCTCTTTTCCTTCCCCCTTTTTTTCTTCTTCATCCTTATTTTTTTCTTCTTTCGTCTTCCTCCTTCTTTCTTCATTTGTAGATGATATTGCTTCGTAATGCCAGCTACTGGCTATGTCCCTGATCACTTCTCACCTATTACATCTCACTTCTCACTACCCATTTCTCTTTTGTCATTTCTTACTTCTTGCTTGCCACCACAAACACTTTATTCTGAATTGAATTGAATTATCTTTGTTTGCGAGATTTTCGGCCCTAGGCCGGTTCATCTCGTTCTTCTTACTTTTCACTACTCAATACTCTCTTCTCACTTAATATAAGTACTTAATAACATTCGGCCAAATGACCCTAAGTCATGTACAGAAACCACTGCGCGACCATTGTATGAAGCGTGCAATATAATATGTAATCGCGTATTAGTGTATTGCGCAAACACGGTGTAAGACTTGGGGTATTAGAATCAGGAATGTGGTTCGGTTTGGTTTGGTCTAACGCCATTAAGCCGAATGCCGTTTGACCGGATAGTTAAGTGTGTGAAGTAAGAATTAAGTAGTGAGTAGTGGAAAGAAGAATGATTAATTATTTGCGAGCGTCTTGGAGACTATTTTCCTCCTTTTACTTCCACTAATTAAGCTCTCACCTTTTACTTTTTACTTTCACTAATTAATCCAGCCGAAGGATTTGCGAGTAAGTAATTAAGACAGCGGAGTAATCGCCCTTCCTCCGGCTGCAAAACATCCACTTTGTGGGTGACAAAAGATCGTGAACAAATTAAAAAGTGATCTTTATTTTTGTCAATGAGGCCTGAAGCATTCTACAAGAACCCGAACAGGACAAATCTCCGTAAGAAAGTAGCGGTAATTAACAAATTGACTGCCATCGAGCCCTGAAGAAGATCCCATCCCTGGATCGAAACGTCGGCGATGAAGTAAAACTGTCGACGCTATTACCCATGACTGAAAGCCAATTCGAAAATTGAGTTACGAAGCAAGAACTTCTCTAAAAGAAGAATAAACACAGAAAAAGGAAGGAGGAAGAAGAAATAATCAAGAAAAAAGATGGTAAAATAAAGAAGCAAGAGAAAAGAAGAGAAAAGGAAGAAGGGAGAAAGAAGAAGGGAGAAAGAAGAAGGAAGAAGGAAGTAGGAAGTAGGAAGAAGGAAGAAGGAAGAAAGAAGAAGGAAGTAGGAAGAAGGAAAAAGGAAGAAAACAAAGAAAGAAGAAGGAAGAAGGAAGAAGGAATAAGGAAGAAGAAAGAAAGAAGAAGGAAATAAGGAAAACCGATTAAGGAAGGGAAAATGGAATAATGAAGAAGACAGAAGGGAGAAGTAAAATGAAATAAGAAAGAAGAAAGAAAGCGAAGGGAAGAAAAAAGAAGTATGAAGTAAAAAGAAAGAAGGAAGAAAGAAGAAGGTAGAAGGAAGATGAAGGATGGACTAAGAAGGAAGCAGGAAGTCAGAATAAAAAAAGAATACAGAATGAAGAAGAAGGAACAAGGACTAAGAAAGAAAGAAGAAGGAGGAAGGAAGAAGCAAGCAGCAAGAAGTAAGAAGGAATAAGGAAGAAAGAAGAAGGAAAAAAGGAAAATCGATTAAGGAAGGGAAAATGGAATAGTGAAGAAGAAAGAAGGGAGAAGTAAAACGAAATAAGAAAGAAGAAAAAATGTGAAGGGAAGAAGAAAGAACTTCGGAAAAGGAAGAAGGAAGAAAGAAGAAGGTAGTAGGAAGATGAAGGAAGCACTAAGAAGGAAGCAGGAAGAAAGAGTAAAAAAAAAAGAATGAAGAAGAAGGACTAAGAAAGAAATAAGAAGGAAGAAGAAAATAGGAAGGAGCTTGAGCTTGATTGACTGCTCGTAGTTGCTACTCCATTATGACCAGATCAGCTGTTCTTGCACAGGGAACCAACAGATGTTTGCTTGGGACTAGCACACATCTTCAATGTACAAGTACTGGTGATCTCATTTGTTAGGTCATACTAGCGCCTGCCACGTCAGAATGCAAATCAATGTAGGGAAGGGGGAGGAAATGATGATGCAATCACTCGCCCACTGCAAGCCGTATATACATTAGGGTGGTTCACAAAATCGATTTTGCTCCACAGTGCTTATCTGATTCTTTATCATGTTCTGAGTGTCCCCTGAAAATTTGAGCTCATTTGGATTAAAACTGATTTAGCACAAGCCGTTTCAAGTTTGCATGCAAATTAGTATGGGGAAATTTATTTTTTCATTGTACTGTTAATGACGCTTCTCCATTAGGCGCAGGTTAAAAGAAAACCTACATAGCTAAAAGGAATACTTAACACCTTTCACCCAGTGAAAACCGCATCTCAATTAATCTTTCCAATAATTAGTAATCGAATTTAATCTATACCGTGGTTTTCTGGAGCTAATTGCATAACTCCTCAACAGGCAACATTGCTGCTCGTGGCGCGAAAGATAGCACACACAAATTCAGGCTACTATGTTGCACTGCATATTTCAGTGATGCCCTCAAAGAAGTTTAACGATCATGACTAAAGATTCGCATCCTGTCTTAAAATCGATTACTAATTATTGGGGCAATTAATCAACATGCGATTTCCGTTGGGTGAAAGCTGTTGAGTATTCCTTCTAGCTATGTAGGTTTTCTTTTAACCTGCGCTCAATGGAGAAGCGTCATTAACAGTATAATGAAAAATAAATTTCCCCTTACTAATTTGCATGCAAACTTGAAACGGCTTGTGCTAAATCAGTTTTAATCCAAATGAGCTCAAATTTTCAGGGGACACTCAGAACATGATAAAGAATCAGATAAGCACTGTGGAGCAAAATCGATTTTTTGAACCACCCTAATATACATACCTCTGCACTTGCCACGAGTTCATGCGGAATTTATTGGAATTTTTGAATTAGGCTCGAGAGGCAGAGGTCCGTCTTGGTTAACGAGCTGCCAATGTGATAGATAGGAGAAGGCAATTTATGAAATTTCCAATTGGATGCAGGAAACGAGCTCTAATAGTTCATTTCCAATTCTAGCAGATTACTGTTAGAATACTGAAGTTGAAGGTATAGGAATAGTAATGGAAACGGTATGGAAGTCCATTTCCAGTTCTAGCGATTGCTAGAACATGAGAAATATAGAGAAATATCAAAGATTTTAAAGTACAAGATAGTCCACTCTTCAATCCTCCATACATGTTAATAGCGAACAGCTTTTTGTGAGTCCAGCGCCAACTTATTGCGAAAAGTCGGACTATTACAGTGAAAAAGGTCAAGTCTACATTGACTTTGAGTTGTTATTAAAATGTCATTTACATTGCTATATTTTAGTGTTTTAGCGGCTGATTTTTTTCTAATCTGCATTTGAGTGTAGTTGACGTTATAAGTACAAAGCATATCTGGGTATGTAGGAGTTTGTTCATATCACTCCCACACTAGCTAATGCATTTTACATGGGATTGCAGAACAGATATCGCCAGGAAGCATTGGCGTAAATAAGGGGGGGCCGGGGGGGCCTGGCCCCCTCCAGACCTACTTGTGCCCCCCCCCCCAGAAAATTTTGAAAAGTAATTCCAACTTAGTCAGTTTTAATTTCATTTACATATTTCTTAATTTTGATTATGAATTCTATAAACATATTTTTTGTTGCGTTATCACATCTATGACCATTTGTTCAGCAAAGCATCGAAATATTTAAGTTGGACCCCCGCGAACATTTTCTCGATTTTTAAGCTAAAATCAATGCCGCTTCTAATTCAGTTGCTAGCTTAAAATAATAAATTTGTTCTGCATTTGTTTGACTAGTTTCCTGGTCGCAGAAACATAAAAACATAATTGTATTAAGATATAAATATTTCTGTTCTATTAAACTACCATCCGCTTCAAAAAAACTGAAGCAACTACATCAAAATGAGCACATGTACACAAATCCGGTCAATGAAATTTCGAACGACCATTCTTTCGAAAATCTTCGAGTTAATCGCAAGGTATGCCGCAAAACAGCTGATCAAATTCCTATGGAGCGTTTTGCTCTCGCTATATAATTCTGGCACAGAAAGATATAAAATTATAAAACTTAAGAATCTTTGTTACAATGACAGAAAAATCAACAACGCATACCATTGAAAGTATTAGGACAAAACTTAGGCAACCTTCGCACTCACAACAGAGATTGCATTAAAGAAATATTTTTATAATCCTCAAAAGATCTTGTTCCACTTAATTTTTTGGCGATTTCATAAGGATCATCGGAAAACTCTTTTGTACCTGCTTTAGTTAGAATTTGTTTTTTAGGATAAAAAAATAGATTTAGAAACCAGCTCGTATCAGAAAACATTTCTTTTGCAGCACAATTCAGATCGATTTGGTTGCTTCTCAAGTCTCTTTGATTTTTGCAGAGAAATCTCTCACCTATTCAGAAAACCATAATAAAGCCTCTTCCTAACGTCAGTAACTACAAAAACCCTATGTTATTCTGGAATTGGATTTATGACTCATAATTTTATGACTCATGGAATTTATGACTCATAAAAAACACTTTAGGATTCCAAATTTGTCATCATCGGTACTTAACTATTTCAGCACATAGCATACATTTTGGAATTGCATGAATACTTATATTGATTATGACAAAATTTCGTGGAATTTATTCAACATCTTAAGAGTTTCAAAAATTTCAAGTTTAAAACAAAATCGAGATCTTTATGCATTAAGTAATCATGGAAATGCTTGAAAACTTTCAGAAATATACTCATATCAAATTTAATTTATAGATAATTCGAAGAAGATTCTTAAATCTTAGATAACACACTTATCCACATTTAGTAACATGGAGAAGACAAGTTGACACAGACACAGCGTTTTGAAGCAATCACAGCATCATTGGAAATCAATTGTATTATTCGCGATTTTTTTTATGTTAGTTCTAGGACGAATGAGCGATAAACTTAGTCAAACAATTTCTATTGCAATCCATGCGCACAGTGCTTTAAATCGCCTTTGAAAATTACATCCCACCAGCTGGTGCCATGGCCCCCCCTAGACCGAGACTCTAGTTACGCCTATGCCAGGAAGGATGTTTTGCAAACTGACGAAGGATCCGCAGTCGCAAAAACACATACATTTTTAACAGTTGATGGAATTTGCGCTGCTTAAAACGGCGGATTTGTTAATAAGTGTATGATTAAAGAACACATGATGAGCATTTTATAACATTTTGTTTCTTTTGTGGATATGTCTGATACCCCACACAGACAAAATCTCAGTATTTGGTTGGTACTTCCGATATTATAAATGGTAGTCACATTTACGCTTGTTAATCTCTATGTAACAAATAATAAAGTTCGTGTATTCACAATAAAATACTAAAAATAGAAAATAGAACATTTTATTTTCTATTTTCGCTAATACCGTTAAAACACCGAATATGAGTCATAATCCGAACACTAGGTTTTCAACACCATAAACACAAATATTTCAATAGTTCTCAGCTGGTGGATCAAGACCCAATTTTATTCAAGATCCTGTAAAATGGATAACACAAGTGTTCAAAATATGAACAAGGCGCTTGGTATGAATCAAAACGATATGTCCTTTTTTTGGATACAGGTTTGAGACGAATGATTCAGTTTCTATTTTTAGAATCATAATTGTCTATGGAGTTACGCACGTCTCTCATTCCAGATGTAGTCCAACCATCGAACGTTTTTCGATTTAGCTCAACCATCATAGTCCAACTATCGAACGTTTATTGATTTAGTTCTGTGGCGTACTATAGGATTTGTCTCTATTCCAAAGAGCGACCAGCGATCATTTCCTGCTATACCTATCAGTGAAACACTAACTACTAGCGACCCGTGAATATTTCCATTCAAAATTTTGACTTCAGAAACAATTTAACAAAGAACGAGTGATTTCAACATATTATTTATAAAATGCACAGATTATCCGAAGTCTAGTTGAAAATATGCGATAAGCTGAAAAATTTAGGCAGATTAGAAAAACAAGTGTTTCATATGTTTATACCGTTTATAAGGGTTATTTTGAACAACCATGGAAGCACAAAATGGAAGTTATTCTGCAAATGGATTTGGTCAGTAAATCGAGTCATTATGACGTTTGCAACTTCGCTTTGTTCGGATTGTTATGGAAGCGACGATACGCCTTGACACATCGCAACGATTTTACCAAAGTAACGTGTTGCTTCGATTAAATAGTTCGACCACTATCCGTAAAAGCGCTTTGGTCGCGTTCGCCTGTTTTTGGCAGGAGTGGGCTATATTGTTAATATACTATATTTGTAAAGATACAAAGTAAGATAATGGAACGGACCTGGGATTGAACCCACGACCTCCTCTGCGTATGAGGCAGAAGCAGTAGCCATATGACTACCAAGCCCGTTAGGAAGAAGAAAATAGGAAGGAGAAAGAAGAAAAAAGAAGGAAGAAAGAAGAAGGAAAAAGAAAGTGAAAAATAGAATAAGGATGAAGGAAGAAGGTGAAATAAAGAAGGAAAACGACATTCGGCCAAATGGCCTGATACCTGAATTAGTGTCTTACAATGAACTATTTCGCTGCTTACCAAGGCTTCTTATAGTTTACTTTCCCAACTAACCCAAATTTCTTTTCCAATGTCAATCCAGAGATGCAGAAGGTTGTCGGTCTCTTGTGGTTATGAGTGTCACATTTATTTGCTTCTCCTTTCCTGTATTAGATGTGGCATCCTTATTGGTTTTAATTAGAAGATAAACAGCAATTACCGTAAGAATGGCCTTTCAATCCCAAGAAGACTATTTTATTGGTGTACTGTGCATAACACAATTAATCGCATTAATTACTCGGTGATTCAACTGTATGAACAATAATGCTAATTAATGATCATGGTTGTGCATATCCATATTGCATATTGGTGGTAGGGGTTTGTGTATATGATGTGAATCGTTCTTATGAGCAGTCTGTATGTCGTCAGACATATAAATCGCTCGGAAAGATATTTTATGTTATAGTTTTCTTGTCCTTAGATACATTAGTTCCATAATAAATACCTGCTTAGTTGTTAAAAACGTGTCCCATTCTTATCCCGTTTTGGCCCATCGTCATTCCCGATCTTTTGTCCTTTCGACTTGTGTTGGAGATTCGTTGGACAAGTAATATTACGAATAACTTTATCAAATCTCATGCTCCGTAATGGCGACCTTTATTGTCATGAACGCCAGTAATATAAAAAGGATTCACATCTTAAGAACGAACAGTGTCTTCAGAATGTGTAGGGGATTGGTATGTGCTAGTTGCTTATAAAAGGTACAGCAAAACATCACAAGGACACCTATTTCGCACTAACTACTCAGGGAATAGAAGATCGAGAAGAGCCACCGTTGCTAACTAAAGCGTGAACCTGGGACTCCGACAATATCCGTGGCAATAGCAGCAAACGATGGTGATGCCTTGAGCGTATTTAGTTTTTAATAATATTTGTGTTATTGAACCTCTAAAGGATGCATACCTTCAACACGATACGAAAATGCTGGTATTTCGGATTTTCCTTTTGGGAGCAGCATTTCCACTAACTAAAGAAACCCCGTTAGCACCACTATTTTTAAAAATAATAATTCAGGGGTTTATTTTATTTATTTGGAAATCTTTTTTTCGACGGACGGAAAAAGGGGCTTTTTTCTAGCCTAGCTTTCTTCGATCTTTTTGTTTTGTTGCTTCATACTAGATAGTGATAAATATTATTTATTATTTGAATAGCCTTCCGGGACTCGATGTAAAAAGTACAACACCTTCGAATAATGCTCGCATGTCGATCATAACTGCGTGAGCGATCCAGGATCATGCGAGTTTCGGAAGGTTAATAATATCCAGAAGCTTTTGCGCGTCATATTCCTTGGAAGAGTATTCTTTTGGTATTCTGTAACATTTCGCGATGAAAAGTTTTTCATATAGCCAGTTTTAGCGTGTATATGCTCTTATCTCCCATTGATCACAACAATACTCACCGCTCTCTGGGGGGTTGCCATCAGCTGTGCACCCACCGACTTCACACACGCTAGAAGTAATTTACACACTGTATGCACATATAATTGAAACCCCTTCTTGACTGAATCGCAATCTGAATGAAAATTGTTTGTGAGACTTATACAGTCGCTGAGTACTGCTTTTGATATACAGGTATTATCATTATTCTTTTTGTTCATCAAAACAATTGCAAAATCCCTGAAACGGTATGAAAATGATTTCTAACGCTGCACTTCAGCTGGAACCTCATTTCTATGAAGTGAGTTTCAATTTCCGACTGCTCTCTTACTAAAAATGGAAAATGAATTCTTCAAAATGTGGCACATAATGTGTGTTTGGCCATTTTGTGTTAATCACTTTTAGCGTGCATCGTCGACCGGCATGTGGCGTGTGCGTCGCTCTCGACAAGTCTGCTGAGTGCCGCAATGTATAATAACGATCGTATCGTTTGAATCCGGTGCAGTGTGCTTCGAGAATTACAAGACGATCATTTACGGGAAAACCGTACGCGTGTTCTGTTCTGCAACTGATACGGGTGCCATCTAGAGAAGCTACGAATCGGCAACAACAATTTAAAAGTGATAAGCCGCGCAGTGGCAAGCAAATACGCAGTTCAAGTTCATTTGATAATACTTAGTTGACTACGGGCGGTGCGATAGTCTGTGATAAGAACGATTTTAGAGGAGAATTCTTGAATCGCCTGTAAGCCATGAGGAACCAATTGATCAGTCAGGTGAGATCATGCATTAAAATATTCGGTTGATTGTCGACTTCATTTTTAGTAAGGTTCAACCGTCGGTGTTTGACTCATGTGAGGAAAATGCAATTTTGTAATCCGGTGGAAATTTTGTTGGCTATTTACGGTGATGTGCTCGTCGTGAATCAGCCAGTCGATGTGTATCTTTTTCGGGCACTTTCCTTCGGGTTCCTCGTTCCACAGCTAAGTGGAATGACGTGTGCAACTAGTTTAGAGTGGCGAGCTGAATGAGTGGATGTGGATTGAAGAACAACAATTGCTGATATTGACTGTTAGTGGGTGAGAACATATTTTCCCATTTCCACAAATTTATGCGTAAGTGGCTGGTGAAGATGTTACTCTTTCTGTTCGAAAAAGTATTGATTCGACAACTATTTGATTTTCTCGTTTCGTTTTATTTTTGAAATTCACATCTTGGCAGTAAGATACAATGCTGGTCTGGGTAATGTTCAAGGCACATAACTGAGAAGCTTGTCTTAACTGCGAAGCATATTTAATTAGGGAAAGACTGGTTAAGGTTTTTCGTTTCAAATTCGTTTGGCGGTTGATCATTTGAAGCCAAAACTTTGTCAAAGGTGAATTTACTCGAATTTTGGCTGCAGAGCTTGGTCGCGAGGTGCTGTCAACATGTCTACCTATATCCATTCGCATCATCGCCAACGGCACCGGACAGTTCGCGGTTTATTTTTAGAATTATTGTATTTTTATGCGATGAAATACACCATTCGAATGCCATGCTAATTGGGAAATTTGCACACCTTTGCTTAACCCAGCTTTCGGAAACAGAGGTAGGAAATTGTTAATTTGAATTGTTTATTGAACACTTCAGGGGAGCGTTGATTTCTTTGTTCACGTGAGAAATGCACCAGTTGATTCAGATGATTTGTATTATATGGCCATTTAATAATTGACAATTGGTTGTTGTACAAACAATGATTTAATTATTACAAATAAACAAGTTTTCTAGTGCATTTTTCGTGTTGTGTTAGCGTGATCATCAATATGATTGTTGGCATTACATTCCTTACTGCAACATTGCAACTTTACTGCTTGGTGTGCATTAAGTAATTCGAAAGTTATTAGCTGTGATGTATCTAAGTCAAGTAATTATGTTTGCATTCGTATATTCTGAGTAAATAGGATGATATTCTTATGCCCAGGAAGGTCGATAGAATTTCTAGTCCCAAACATTTTATGAGCAGACCGATAAACAAACCCAGTGGACTAGGACTCAGATACCATTGCGTTAATGCGTATTAATTTCATGCGAGCTGACTACCGGTACACTTTTAGCCACATGTTTTCGGACAAGTTTCCCTAAATGGAAACAGTTCGCTCGACGCTGTCCGTTTCTCCACCGAGATTGTTATTGCCTACTCACCAACCGCATTTCGGTATTCATACATATATGGCATTATTGCTGAGTGACTGACGATTCGGCCATCCGAGTCTTGGACGGTACCACCTTCCATTTAGCCAGTCGCAGGCCGCCGGGCATTGGGCTTAGTCCGGCTGATTGTAATTTTTAATTACATATCACTTGAGCAAACTGCATGGCACTGGGGCATGACCGGTCAACCAGCACACCTACTAGCATGCCACACCGGTTAAGCTACTTTATAAACTTATTTTAATTTCAGGAGTCTGAAGTTAATGCTTCGCTTGGGAATATGAATATATTATTTTAGTTAATTGAAATGCAAATATATTTATGATTGAAACATGTTGGTGGTGCAGAGTGAAGTCTATAACCAACGAAACCTCTAAAAACTTTCAAATTTTTGCTAAACCATTCCTGAATCGGCCAGCATTCGGAGACATCCGGCGCTAGTATTGCTTAATTTTGGGTCACCACGACATTTATAGACGTATGACGAATTCAGCCGAATGACATTGTTGTCCAAATGACCTGGTTTATCGAACAAAATTTTCGGCTGTATGTATGGCCTTTTATCGGTCAATTTTCTCGACTTCCTTGGTCATCGTCAAGTATCATCGTGTTAGCCTCATTATAAAAAATGCAAAAATGATAACTTGGCTTAGAAACCTTGCAGTTAATAACTGTAAAAGTGCGACACTAAGCTGCAAGGCGACAATGTCCCCTGAAAAAAAAATAAGAAAAAAAAGAATTCGACGAAGAGTGCAGACAGATTCTGTACGAGAGGGACGCAGCGCAGGCGGTCTCGCTGCAGCAAGGTACCCGTCAGAACGTGGAACGTTATAGACGTAAGCGGAGACAGCAGACCCGCCTTTTTCAGGAGAAGAAACGCCGCCTGGAAGAAGCGGAGTGCGAGCAAATAGAACAGCTGTGGCGTTCTCAAGAAACACGCAAGTTCTATAAGAAGCTCAACGCAAAGGATTCGTGCCGTGAGCCGAAATGTGCCGGGAAAAGGATGGGAGCATCTTGACGGACGAACGTGTGGAAGCAGCACTACGAGGAACATTTGAATGGCGCTGATAGTGCAGGCAGTGAAAGTCAAGGCAGCGGAAGAGATGACTACGTCAGTTCAGCGGACGATGGAAGCCAACCAGCCTCCGCCTTGAGGGAAGTTAAGGATGCCATCCAACAGCTAAGACCAATAAAGCAGCTGGTAAGGATGGTATCGGAGCTGAGCTCATCAAGATGGGCCCAGAAAAGCTAGCCACTTGCCTGCACAAATTGATAGTCAGAATCTGGGAAACTGAACAGCTACCGAAGGAGTGGAAGGAAGGGGTTATATGCCCCATCTACGAGAAAAGCGACAAGCTGGAGTGAAAGAACTTTCGAGCGATCACCATCCTTATTGCCGCCTACAAAGTGATATCCCAGATCATCTTCCGTCGTCTGTCACCATTAGTGAATGAGTTCGTGGGAAGTTATCAAGCCGGCTTCGTCAGCCCGTAACGCTGGGTAGACACCTTTACATGCTGTGTTACGGGGTACGATCTACCACGGTCACATTGCCAGCTACAGGCAAATCCTGACCCAACGAATACCTTCCTCATTATCCAACTCCGTGGTACTAATGAGGGTGTCGCTAAGTCGGTGGCCTCTCGTTAAGTAAGTACTACATCAACACTTCCTTCCTCTCCCTAGTTACGGTGAAGATGGGGGTGGCCAGGAGTAGTAATCCTCATGTTTTTGTTATTTTTGTTTAAGACTGGAATCAAGGACCACTCCCCTTCTTGATTTCTGATAGCATTCTAGATAAGGATCTTAAAAGTAAAACATGAGTATCACTAGTGTTCAATCTACGAATTACACCGTAACAATGCTAATGCTAATGCTAAAAGTTATCAAGCCGGCATCGTCGACGGTCGCTCGACAACGGACCAGATCTTTACTGTACGGCAAATTCTTCAAAAATGCCGTGAATACCAGGTCCCAACGCACCATATCTGTTCGTTGATTTCAAGGCGGCATACGACAGTATAGACCGCGTAGAGATATTGAAAATTATGGACGAGAACAGCTTCCCTGGGAAGCTTACCAGACTGATCAAAGCAACGATGGATGGTGTGCAAAACTGTGTGAAGATTTCGGGCGAACACTCCAATTCGTTCGAATCGCGCCAGAGACTAAGACAAGGTGATGTGCCTGTTATCACAAAACAGATAGACATCATAGAACAAACTGCAAATTTCAAAGTAGGCTCTTTGTGTATCAACAATCGACGAACGGCACTCCCGTATATCCAGAGCGACAGAAAGAGAAAGCAAAGCATGCGATGCTGCTCTGTCTAATGTGCGCTTTTTAGTAAAGCTTGACTTCCACCGCTAGGTTCGCTAGCGTTCCAAAATCATCGAAGGACCACATTACACGGCAAAGATGCCTATATGTTATGTGCTGTTATTCAACATTGCGCTAGAAGGTGTCATGCGGAGAGCCGGGTGTAACAGCCGGGGTACAATTTTCAATAGATCCAGTCAATTTATTTGTTTCGCGGATGACATGGACATTGTCGGCCGAACATTTGCAAAGGTAGCAGAACTGTACACCCTTCTGAAACGTGAAGCAACAAAAGTTGAACTGATGGTGAATGCGTCAAAGACAAAGTACATGCTTGTGGGCGGAACCGAGCGCGACAGGGTCCGCCTGTGAAGCAGTGTTACGATAGACGGGGATACCTTCGAGGTGGTCGAGGAATTCGTCTACCTCGGATCCTTGCTAACGGCTGATAACAATGTTAGTCGTGAAATACGAAGGCGCATCATCTGTGGAAGTCGGGCCTACTACGGGATTCAGAAGAAACTGCGGTCAAAAAAACATTCGCCACCGCACCAAATGGTCATGTACAAGACGCTAATAAGGCCAGTTGTCCTCTACGGACATGAAACATGGATAAAGCTTGAGGAGAACTTTCAAGCACTCGGAGTATTCGAGGGACGGGTGCTTAGGACCATCTTTGGCGGTGTGCAAGAAGACGGTGTGTGGCGGCGAAGAATGAACCACGAGCTCGCCCAGCTCTACGGCGAACCCAGTATCCAAAAGGTAGCTAAAGCCGAAGGGTACGATGGGCAGGACATGTTGCAAGAATGCCGGACAGCAAACCTGCAAATATGGTGTTCGCTTCCAATCTGGCAGGTACGAGACGGCGTGGAGTGCAGCGAGCGAGGTGGGCAGACCAGGTGCAAAACGACTTGGCGAGCGTGGGGCGTATTCGAGGATGGAGAGATGCGGTCTCCAACCGTGTATTGTGGCGTCAAATTGTTGATTTAGTGCTATCTGTTTAGATGTAGACTAAATAAATGAATGAAGATAATGAACAACGATAAAAGAGAGGCGAAAACCTTTTCGAATCATAACAAGCCATGAAAACAAAACCACCGAGGGGGTTTGATAAAAACGTTTTTCTCGCTCATTTTATGTTGAGGACCATATTTTTTCGCACAGCTGTGTAAAACAGATGTAAATGCATCATGAGAACCGGTGCCCTCCGCAATTGGGGCTTATTAAAAGAAAATTTCTTTTAATTTATCATGGGTTGCAGCCCCCCGCATCAGTTCATTATCGTAACAGCTACCGAAAAACGTCTCTCACGGTGTGCTACCTTTCGAGAGCGTATACAGACATGATAAGTGAATCATTTGTTTGAGAAACTGCATAAGTCCATTTTACAAAATTCAGAGAAAACAACAAAAAACTATTTTTGAACAAATTGGCACCAATTATTTCGATTTCTTCGATACAGATCAATAGTTTTTGGCAAAACTCAACACTGTGGGACACTTCCAGTTCGAAAACTGTATGCAGTACTCCATAATTGCTCATCAAAGTTCGTGCACATATGTAGTTTCTAAAACAAACGAAAAAAAAAATCATACATTCCTGAAAAAAAAATTTTTTTTTTTGGTCTTTTGCCAGGGTACGTATTTTTTGACGAGGGTTCTGAATATATAAAAATCTCATTTTGGCCAAAAATGGTACATATGCAGTTTCTCAAACAAACGGTTCAAGTGGTTTTCTGGTTTCTCTTCGAAATCACCCCAGAATTATTCCAGAAATTCCCTTGTTTTATGTTTTTCTTGTACTCCAATGTGTAACGAAAAGGCTATACATTCACGCCAAAGACGATTTTGTGATAAAAGGCCCGGAGACCTGGATACCTGGAGTTATATCTGCAATCCACTCAGCTCGACGAATTGAGATGATGTTTGTCTGTGTGTGTATGTGCGCAAAATAAAACTCACTCATTTTTAGGTGCTTACCTTGAATCGATTTCCTGGCAACAAGTTGCATTCGACTGGGAATCGTTTCCCATTGTTTTTTTTTATTGTAAATTGGCCGGATCGAAATTTGCGATTTTGATAGATAAAACACGCAAAGAAAATCTGATTCATTTTTTTAGTATATCAGGATTTTTTTTTAGTGCGCGGGAAAGGTACAAACACCGCTAGGAGGTTTTATTCATGAGCTCCTACAAGAATTCGTCCTGGAATATGCTCAAGAATCATTTTCAATTCTTCTGTCCCCCCGTAAGCTTCTCCAAAAACTCCTCCGGAAATTATTTCCAAAATTTGCTTAGACATTCGTTGAGGTGTTCTCTATAAAATTCCCCACAATCTGGTCTTAGAAATTTCTCTTTAAGGAAGAACTTCCGAAACAATTTTTGTGGGGCTACCCGAAAGAGTTCTTATGAGTTATCCCGAATCAATTCTTAAAGGATTTCTTGGGAAAATTTCTCAAGTAATACACCAAGGGTAAAGGAGTTTCCCCTAAATTCATGAAAAAAAACTTTAAAAATAGGCAAAACCACTTTGTTGCCCCCAAAAAGGATCCAAATATTAGTAAAACATTGATAGGGTAAATTCTGGTAAACAAATAATATTGGACTGAACTATTTATATTTGAATTAAAAAGTCAAATCCGGGTGAGACGCCACACCTCAATCGGCGGAGATTGCTTCTGTCAGGGCCTTTGCAGTCCCATTGCTTGTGCCCCGGTTCCAGGCACTTGAAGCAAACTTCGGGTTGCTCGTATATGCCCACAGGGCATACCGACCATCCCACCTTGACGCTCCCTAACTTGACTACCTTGGAGGCGTCCGCTGCAGATAGCCGAACCAATGCTACCTGCGTCCCTGCCGGATCTTTCCGTAGCCGAACGGCTGCGGTGGGCGTCTCCACTTCACACTGTCGCCTCAGTGCCGTGACGAGCTCTTCGACTTCGGTGATCTCGTCCAGGTCTTTAACCCTTAGATTCACCTCCGTAGTGCCCTCACCTTGACCGTCTCGCCTAGAACTTCCTCCGCCAACTTCTCGTAGGCGGCGCCCTTTTGCGAGACGCCCCGCTTCAGCTCGAGGATCATCTCGCCCATCCGGGTACGTCTTATTCGACGTACGTCTGCGCCGAGTTCACCGAGCTTGACGTCACTCCTCATCGCCTTCAAAACGTCCGAGTACTTAGCCTCGTCCGCCGTGATGACTAAGGCATCACCCCTGGAGCGATTGGCGCCTACCTTAGACTTCTTGCTATCCTCATTCGCCTGGGCCTTCTTTTCGGCCCTTGACGTCTTCGTTTTCCTCTTGTTCTTGACCAGGGTCCAGGAGGCGTCATCCCCCTCTATTTCCCTGGTCTGGTGCGGCTGAGAACTTTCAGCCTGCCGTAACCCCTTGCCACCGTCTTTCCTGAGTGGACGGACATTTCCAGGTCCTTCCTCCCCCGGTTTTGGAGGTACCTGGCCGGGGTTCAGCTTCCCAGCCCCACTACCCTTGTTCGGGGTAGTAACCCTTTGCGTTTTGGAGCGGCCCCCAGGGAGCTCATCCCCTGGAGACTGTCTCCCCCGTTTTTGAGTCTGCTCCGTTGGAGCAGTCACCCCCGACGTACCCGCAAATACTTGAGCCTCAGTCTGGGTAGACTTTGGTACCACCGTTTTCGCTGGCACGCCCTCGGTCGATTCGACCTTGCCCGAGTCCGCAAGTCCTTGGGCCTCAGTCTGGGTAGACCTCGACTCCACCGATTTCACGGGTTTACACTTGACCGTCCCGACCGCCCTCTCCAGCTTGGCGTCCAGCATCGACTTTCGAAGTTTCTGCAAGCTCCTCTTGAGGTCCTTGCTGATATTATGCTTCGATGACGCAAAGTCGATGATGGCGTCCAGCTGTTCCGTCGCCACCTCGAAGGCCGAAAGCCCATCGCGTTTGCGGTTCATCGCCTCCACAAGCCATGGGCCGTCAATAACCCCTACCGGTGTTTTTTAGCCGAGAGGAAGGTTGAGTGACCCACGCTGGCGCTGCGCACTGAGCTATTGCCTCTGGCCTCCTAGGCGGAGACCTGAACAACCCACCTCTTGCGAAGGGGTTGTCGCCTACACTACTACCACTAGTTGAAGAATTGACTTGGTTTTCCATTTTGGTCCCACGAGTTGCTCGGGAAAAGAGGTCCACCACGCCAGAACCCAGCATGATGCGGTAAGGGACAATTACTGTGGAGGGTGCCCAGGTACCCCACAGGCTCCGTTAAAGGCCTAGCTTTTTATTTCACCCCCCTGGCCATGCATCCCCTCGGCACGGGTCGCTTAACGCCTTGGAATTAGGGGTTAGGAACGATGGTCCCGGTCTAACTCACAGTGACCATGGGGAGGGGTCGTCAAGCCCTTGGACAAAGTCCCTGCTGCCCCCAGTGTATGTATGTATGTGTGTATGTGTGCAAAATTTTGTAGACACACTTTTTGGAACTTAGCATTGGCCGAGTTACTCGCAACAAGTTTCATTCGACTGAGAATCCTGTCCCATTGTTGGCTATTAAAATTGGCCAAATTGGACTATGGGATCAGAAGTTATGGCCAAAATACTATTTTATTTGAGCAAAACACGCTAAGACACACTCATATTTTTTAGTATTTTTATTTTTTGCACGGGAAAGGCACTAACACCGCTAGGTGGATTAATTAGGGTTTTTTTAGTATAGATTCTACAGATAAATGATCATTATGTGGTAAGTTATGCTTTGAATTGACAACCGTATTGGTTCCAGGATGGTTTGTTTTGACCCTCCAAAAGATTTTTTTACGTTGGACAATGTCTTACCCGAAGGTACTAGGTACTCGTGTACTCAGAATCCAAAACTGGTGACCGTCACGAAATCATGTAAACGTAAAGTCACGAAATCATATGATTTTGAACGTTAATAGAGCTTTTATCTTTCGATGGATTTTGAAGATTTATATATCAATCGACTCTGGAACTCTCCAGCAACTTGTCAATTTCATTGAAATTTTTGATTATTAACGATAAACTGTTGCAAATTTTAATTCTTGTCCTACGCAGTAAAAATATCAGAACACGAAAATCAGTATGATGTAAGATATGGCCATTTTGACTCACCGTTTCATTTTCTCTGTGTTTCAAATCGCGTCAAATCGCGCGTCATTTATGTTCGAGGATCCACGGTGTGTGGCGGACACGGACAGCGGACAGAACGAGAGCGTCGGTGGTGGTCTCAGCATGTTCGATGACGGGTTCTGAATCTGGTTTTGTTGCAGTTAATTGGAAAGGAGAATTATTGAAAATAAAATAAATAGGCTCTTTTCAGAACCTAAATTATATACACCCAGGCTATTTTTTTTCACGGTTGGAATTCATTAATTTCCCGGTTAACCCGAACTTTCACAGCTTTGCGTCAGACTATTGAGTGGTTGCTGTTAGTGATCCGGAAGGCACATTAATAGAAATTAATCAATTCCTCTAAGGACCAAGATTCTATACAAGGGAAGCCTGGGCGAATTTGATTCAAGTGATTGAAGTGAAAATTTATCGCTTGGTGACCGCAGGAAGTTGCCTCCCGTAGCAGAATCAAAAGCGCACGTCAGAGGGAGATGCTACAAAAACTTATTCGCATGGATGACATCAGTATCAGTATAAAATTTTATTTCAAGACTCCGATTTGGTTTTGTGTTTGGCTATAAGTGTCTGGAAAGGCACATAATGGAAACTCTTTCGGTTCTTTACAGAACCACAATTGTATAAAAGAGTAGGTTGAACCGAGACGATTGTTTTTCAAAGTGCAAATCATAATAACTTGGTAACGGCAAAAAGTTTCCATCGTCTGTACAAATTTATTCGCATCCAGAAATGTTCTCCAGCAGCGCGCTGCCATGAACGCCAAAGACGCCTTTGTAGGGAAACAAGCAATCGACGGTCCGAATGTTGCAAACGAAATAGAATCAACGGCGTGCAGGTCGTGTGTTTCGCTTCGATGGCTGTTGTTAGTGATTCGAAAGCCGCATTTTGGAAATTAATCGGTTCTTCTCAGGATCACAATCCTATACAAGGCAAGGTTGAGCCGGGACGAGTTTTGTTCAAAGTGCATATTAGTCGCTTGATGACGGCAGAAAGTTGCCGTCCATAGCAGGGTGATGCTGCAAAAATGTATTCGCATGGATGATATTCCATCACAAATTTGAGATACCTACTTGGATTTCAAGTTGTTGTGTCAATATGGGGACACGTCTTGATCCCTCACTAGTCACTCATGCAAACATTTAGCGAAAAAATTTAAAAAATATAAATGTGTTCTCAGGAAGATAGGTATTCATGTCTATATTTGACAGATTCAATTGACGATTGGCTGGAATTTTTTTTTTGGGTGGATATCATTCAAAGGGGATTAAGTCTCCCCAAATTCTAAGAATGCATGCGCTGCCAATTGCATATAAAAAGTCCTTCATGAATATGCGTAGCAAATCGGAAAATCTGCATAAGACTCCCGTCATTTTTTGAGCAGTGGAAGCTAACTAAATCGATTGCGAAAGTAGCCGAAATGATTAGATGGGTCCGTAAAGTTGGGAAGGGCCTGCCGACAATACTGAAATTTCTACCATACTATACGCCTCAGAGCTCTGCTCTCTGCAGAGGCGTAAACGGAATGGATATGCTGTCCATTTGGAACCTCCAGGCGAAAATTTATTACTGCAGCAACCATTACGATGAAAAAAAAATTACCATCCGGCCGAGTACCATCTATGCTGACGTTCCTAGCCACATGTACCTGAAAATGCTTGCGGGAATTGATATCGTATTGAAAATAAGACACAATTTATCTCCGGATTACAACCATGGTGGGAGTTCGAGAGTTCATCGCCGAATGTCTTCTCCCGATGATGAAGAGCCTGCACGAACTACCGTGCACTGAAGACGTATTCGGTGAGATGCTTCTGTTGGTCATCATCGGTAACAGCATCGTTTTCTGGAATGTTGCGCGAATCATTATAAGAAGCAAGGGATGCAGGAATGAAGATTTCGTCCAAATATTCGTGAAGAAGTTTGATCGGATCATACCCGTGGATGTTCCTGGATTTATAGAAGAGATCTGAACTTTTTTCAAGCACCAACCAACATCGTAATTGGACTGTGCCGTGTGTCATTTATTAAGTATTACCTTTCTTCTATTGATTTATATTATTCATTATCTGAGCGTTTCTATTTTCTATTGATTTTATCGTTACGTGTTATTATTTCAGTAATATTTCTCTCTGCTTTCTCCGAAACCTTTTCAAATAAGAGCATATCCTAAACTAATGTAGCTCCTTTTTAAACGATTACTTCTTAAAAGTATAAAATACATTAATCAAAATCATTCTCA
>NW_026942278.1:0-8418 GCF_024139115.2 Armigeres subalbatus
TTTGAGAACGTTATAAAAATCATCACGCCGATTCTTGGTACGACGCCGCTGCCGCCATTGGATTGGAAATGGCTTCCGGCGTGCCCAACGACGCCGAAAACCGCCGCCACGCAACCAAAATTCTGACAAACGCCGCCAAATCTATTTTTGTTGACGCCACACCTCTACACATATACGCCATGTTTTGTATGCTATTGCCAATATAGGAATGATTGCTGCCCAATACCGAGAAAGAAAGGCGACTTCAGCGGATTCAAAATAAAATTTTGAAAATGATTCTAGAAGTTGCCTCCGTGATAAAGTACCAATGAACTGGCATAAAATTTCCTAATATTGAGACATTGCAACAAATATCAGCAAAATACATTTCCAATTTTAATAAAAAATCGTTGCAATCTTCTATTTTGCAACGATTAATAGCCCATTGTACCCTTAATTATAAAATTAGGTTAAAGTTTTAGGTGGGAATTGAAAACATTTTTGTTCAGAGAGAGGAAACCAAATTTCTAACTGCAAGAGCAGTTAGAAATGTAATGTGGCCAACTAAAAAGTAACATAGCAAATAAGGATGATAGTGTTAAGAAAACACGGAACACCTAGTCTAAGAGATGAATGCATGTTTTAGGCAATTAGAAAAAAAATGTACAGTGACAATTGCTTTCTAATTCCAAGAAGACTATTCAATTAATAAGCTGTTCATATTTGTTGTTTCTCAACCATAATTGACTATAACTTCTGATATTATTACAGTAAGAACAACTCAAGCTATGCTATAGGACCGATGAGTGAGATAGTGAGAGTGTAAAGAACTGCAAAGATTATTGTTGCTTTAATTTCAACTTCCAACATATCATTTTTTCTCGCTTCTTTCTTCTTCTTACTTCCTTCATCCTTATTCTTTCTCTTTCCTTCTTCTTTCATCATTTTTCTTCTCTTTCTTCTTCTTAATTTATGCTTCGATCTCTCTTCTCTCTTCTTACTTATTTCTTCCTCTTTCTTGTTTTTCTTTTATCCTTATTTTTCTCTTTCCTTTTATCTTCTTCTTGTTCAATCTCTTATTTTCTTTTTCTTTTTTCTTCTTCCTTCTTCTGTCTTCCTACTTCTGCATTCCTTCTTCTGTCTTCTTTCTTTTTGCCAAAATAATGTTATTAAGAACGATACAAAATATTTCAAAACTTTTTGTCTCCCCCAACTCGGATCGAATTTTGAGGATTTTTCAAACATTCTTGTACTCAAACCCAAGGGAGTATTTTCGGATTTTTTCATTTTAATATTTGTTTTTATAATCCCCCCATCCTTGACTCTATCGGAGACCAGTAGAACAAAATGTTAATAAGATATTTGTAACAGCCATTTACCCAGCATCTTCCAATTAGATCATACAGAACCAGATACTACTAGCATTAATTGCCTGCTTTTTAAAACACACACTTGGTCATATTATAATTAAAATAAACATACACTTCATTAAAACATCGACAACAAACATTAAACAGGTTATTTCGTCCAAAAACAGTGCGGTGCGGGAAATTTGTATGTGGGTTGATCTCTCGCAGGAACGTTGAAAATGTTGACGCATTACTCAGCAATCGGACAGTCAATGTTGTGGCAGGACAGGATATCGAGAACACACGAACAACCGTTGAAGAAGGTTTTTCTCCTGCTAATGAGAGATGTATAAATGAATTAATCCACAGCGATGCTCCATTAATTAGGGAAGGCCGGACGAGGTCATTTACGGGAGTCTGACAGAAGCGCAAGATCGAAACTGAAATTTCGTCAAATTCAACGATCCGGAGATTACTTCTGCACCATATGATATGGTCCCACACGAGGACAGCGTATTCCTCTGATGTATCACTGCGAACCAGAGCACAGTAGGAAGGTTTCAAGCCAGTATATAATATGGAAACTCTCCAGCGCATTTCGTTTTATGAATGCAAGCATTGCATACGCCTTGGCGGTTGTTGTAGTTATGTGCAAATTGAAGTTGAGCCTGGAATCTAGCTGGACGCCAAGGTGCTTGACGGTGCTGACTCTTATGATACTGGCGGCAGACATATTATAATCGAAGACAGACGGACATCTAGATCTGCTGAACGATATTACATTGCATTTTTTGACGTTGATTTACATTCAATTTAGCGTACACCAGTTATCGACGTCAGCTTGGAGGGCACAGCATTCTACCAAAGATGACACCACTCGAAAGAATTTCATCAGCGAACGTCGCTTTCGGGGATTTAATTGTGGTGCAGAGATCATTCACCAAAAACAAAAAAATTTGAATGGACCCTATTAACTTTCCTTGCGCAATGGAGACGCCGGAAGAAGATGGCGAAGAAGAGTCCGAGCAGGTTCCGTTAATGCGCACTTGTGCAGCAACGTTCAGTTAAGTGAGGAATATATCAACAGGTCAGCCAGGTTCTTCTTCTTTCTACAACACTGGCATTACATCCCCACACTGGAGACAGAGCCGCTTCGCAACTGAGGTGTTCATTAAGCACTTCCACAGTTATTAACTGCGAGGTTTCTAAGCCAAGTTACCATTTTTGCATTCGTATATCATGAGGCTAACACGATGATACTTTTATGCCCTGGGAAGTCGAGACAATTTCCAAACCGTAAATTGCCTAGACCGGCACCGGGAATCGAACCCAGCCACCCTCAGCATGGTCTTGCTTTGTAGCCACGCGTCTTACCGCACGGCTAAGGAGGGCCCCTAGTCAGCCAGGTGTGCAGGCCCATTCTGTACAATTTATCAACAGTCAATAAAATCTCTCTCTCACTCTCTCTCTCTCTCATTTCTTGTTTCTGTTTTCCTCAGAAAAACCTTAATCTCACTTGATTAAATGAAGTTTGCGTTTTTACATACAACTGCGCCCACTCACTTCTCACTACTCTGTACTTACTTCAAATATCTCACTTCACTTATTAAGGAAACAAATTTTAAACATTCAGCCGAACGGCATTCGGCCAAATGGGAAGAAAAATATATGTGCTCACAATCTCATTACCTCCTTACCTCGAAAGTCCCTTCAGCATCGAAGAAGGAAGAGTTCACTGTAGCATGAAAAACCCAGTAGTGATGTTTTTGAGATTTTAGAATAATTTGTGGTCATGTGTTACCAAAATGGTCATGTGTTTTGTCATTATTGCAGCCCGAAGCTGGCTTATCACTAAATATGAAAAAAAAAATTGAAGACAAGGATGATGATTTTGATTTTATTCAATACTAACCAGACCCAAACGAACTTTGTTTCACCTAAAAATTGATTTATTTTATGATTAGTTCTTGGAGTTAGCACAGAAATTTCTGTTTCATTTGTATGGTAGCCCCCTTTCTTCAAAGGGGAGGGTCTCGAACCATTTGAAGAACCTTCCCCGGCCCCAAAACATCTGCATACAAATTTTCATACCGATCAGTTAATGAAAAAAAATTAAGAGACAAGGACAGTGATTTTGATTTTATTCAATACTAGCAGACTGCGACGAACTTTGTTTCACCTAAATTGATTTACACTATGATTAGTTCTTTGAGTTATGCAGAAATTTCTGTTTCATTTGTGTAAGTAGCTTCCCCCTTTTCCAAGGGAGGGTCTCGAAACCATTTGAAGAACCTTCTGACCCCAAAAACATCTGCACTGGAATTTCATGCCGATCGGTTCAATGCTTCCAGAGTCTCTATAAGGTTCAGACAGACAGAAATTCATTTTTATGTATATAGAAGAAGAAGATTTAGTTGGTTTGTTTTTAATGATAATTATATACAATCTTTTTTACAATTATGAATTATGATACATAAATTAATAGTGTACAATCTATTTTACAATCGTAGATACATAGATACAAGGATATGAACACAATCCAGATACAACTGTGTCTGTAATCGATAAAGTAAGCAATCGAGGGAAGTAAATAATGAGCGAATGCGCTTGGGCTTGCGTTTTATAACCAGCCCTTATCGCATCCTAGCCATGACAATTTATTGCTATCGACTTCTGCGCACGAGATTGTTCGATTGCGTAGCTATATGTGGAGTTCTGTTCTGTCTTGCATCTGCCTGATTCCAGACGATTGTAGGTACTAGCTAGAGACCGTCCAAAAGAGAGACGGTATTTTGGAGGGAACCGCATTGCAAAAGACGGAATACAACACAATGGACAACATAAATGATGTTTTATGTAACTGAGGGTACGAATCAGCTGGTAGCATGCCGGCAGCGCGCACCGATACTGCAGTGAGGTGCTAATCGATCATGCTCACGTTCGCAACAACTGTAACCATGGCATTCAAATTTCAAAATTTAACTGCAAAACTGAAGATGAAAATTTTGTAGGCTGAAAATAAATCTAAAACATCTCCAGAAACGCATGTGTTCGATAGCCGCTTTCTGCCCTGCTAGAAGATACTTGATTATCAACTCAACTATTTAATTTTCGATGCTTTATCATTTTATTCAATCTACTTTCGTTTTTACTTTAATCATTTCCAAAAAACCATACTTCTTCTTCTTGCTAACCTTTAACTTCTTCTTCTTCTTCAACTTCTTCAGCTAGCTCTAAATTTCCAAGCTGGAACATGCGACCACCTTTTCAACTCAGTATTCTATCAGCATTTCCTCAGCTATTAATTGAAAACTAGAAAAAACTTTTTTTCAATTCCCGCCATTGCATGAGTATGTTTCTTGTGTGGCAAGTACAATGACACCATGCCCAGGGAGTCGAGAATGTTTCCCACCCGAAAAACTTATTTTAGATGAACCAAGATTCTAACTCATCATCTCCCGAATTGGCGAATACGCCTTTGCTCCTGCAAGTCTACAAAGATCCCAAAATTCCCTAAGAAACCAATATTTTCTCCATTTCTTTATATCTATAATTTTGTTAAACTTGTTGTTGAAAGTTTTCTTTATTGTTATCCTTTTTACTCGAGTACAGAATGGTTTGGAAACATCTATAGGTTTTTCAAGGAACAGGACATTTTGTATGCCATTATTCAGTCCAAGAATGAATTAGATAATTATTTGCTGCCTTCCCCAACAAATACGATTGTATTTGTACCTCAAAATTTGATGTTTTAGCAATATAAATTCTGAAGAGATTGCATTTCTAAAAAAACCAGTGAATCGTTGCCAACCCACTTTTTGAGAATCACTAACATCGTGGAAATATCCCAGTTAGGGGTGTTACGATGCCAGTATTAAAAGAAGAGGAAATATGAACAGAAAGGATACTTCAATGTGAAATTTTACTTATTGTAAGTGATTTAAATACAACACTATTTTTCTAAAAAAAATCACTTTTTGTTTATATAAATCATGTTAGTTATTTTTGTTTCCAAAGTAAATAATAATTCCTGCCAAATTTATCAGAAAAGTTGCAGAAAACCAAGAATTCCTAGACATACTACATAAATCTACATAAAATCTACCAAACCAATGAACACTTTCAAACCGTCAATGTAAGGTACTGAATAATTTTTCATCATAGGAGCGCAAAAGAAAATAGATACAGAAAGGACAAAGAAGCTTCACAGGTTCCTACTCTTGCCAGAATGACGATCATTGAAGTAATAATTTGCTAAGCGCAGGTACGTGACAAGAAATCCTACATGTAAGCGCCAAATAGGAACAAGTACGAATATCGTTTTTGTTCCTCCTTCTGGGGGTTTGCTCGTCGCCCTTATTGAACTGGAAAGTAAATAGGCAAAACGCGAAGAAGATAATGTTGCGAAAGCCGGATTTGTTGTTTTTTTCTTCAGTTTTTCTTAGCCAATTTCATTCAGAATCGCGATAATGCGTTTGAACCGGGATCAAATCGGGATGAAGCGGAAGGCTGACCGGTTTAAATGTCTTGTCTTCTTCTACGATTCAATTTCAATCCTAACTTAATGTACTTACAGGAAAAGGAGGATCAGCTTATATACATTTAAATCTCTTTCGTATCTTTTGTAGACTTATGCTGAATATTTTTCGCGGTGGTTCAGAATCACCAACTGTTTTTCCAAAGTCGTGTCTGGGCGATGAATCGACCAAGCGCGTTCGATTGATGCCCACGCGGGATGGGGCATGTTGAAGATGGTTGAACTCTCCGAGAAGGACCATCTATAGCTGCTCGAACAACTCGGCGGAATGTGATGTTTGTTTCTGTTAGAAAAGTAAGCCATTCATTGAGTACAGTGAATTTGTCACTCCACGATTGTGTCTATACCCCTGATTTTATCACGTTTTCGACCCGTTTTTGTCATTCCTAAACAAATGAAAATTTTATTGGGTCTTTTTATTTTCGTAAATAATACGGCAAACAACACTGATTTTCATGAAATAAATGGTGGTTTATATTAAGGCCAATACAAATATTAAATTTATTTTATGTCCGGCAGCTCTTGGAAGGTACGAGGAGGGGGAGTGAATAAAAAAAAATACCATGAAAACCAAAAAAAAAAATCCACTCCGCAATTCTCTTTAATTGGAAAATTTTAAATATTAATGGCAAATGATAGTAAAGAACAAATAATATGAATATTTGTAACATATTTATCCAGTAGTGAATTTAACACAAAATTGGACAAACCCGTAGACAGGATGCAATAGACGCTACGCTCACCAATGCAAGAAACATGGGCGGGTGTGTTGCCTGGGCGCTTCCCAACCCCTCACACCATCTGAGATGTCTTCTCAGGTGTCTGGTTGCAGATTCTCCTTTAAATACCTTACTCCAAGCAAAGGTACGATACACTGAAAACAACCTTGCTTTTTGAGAGTTACAGTTCCACTTGTTTTATGAAAAATAAAACATTCTTCTAAACAAGTTCTAAAATAAACTAATACTTTGTAAAAAATAGCGATGGGTATTGTTACACACAATACACTTAGAAGCTATACCGGCGGCACTGGGATTGGTTTCCTTCTCTCTCCATTCTTGACTTGAGGCCCAAGTCTGAAGTTCACTTCTTCTTCTTCTTGTTGGCATTACATCCCCACACTGGGACAAGAGCCGCCTCACGCTGCTTAGTGTTCATTAAGCACTTCCACAGTTATTAACTGCGAGGTTTCCTAAGCCAAGTTACCATTTTTGCATTCGTATATCATAGAGGCTAGCACGATGATACTTTTATGTACCCAGGGGAAGTCGAGACAATTTCCAAACCGAAAATTGCCTAGACCGGCACCGGGAATCGAACCCAGCCACCCTCAGCATGGTCTTGCTTTGTAGCCGCACGTCTTACCGCACGGCTAAGGAGGGCCCCTCAAGTCTGATTCCTATCGACTTTTATTTCTCTGTTAGATTTTTGTCGCCAGGATACCTCAGGTCTGCATCTGCTGCGATGTCCTGCCAAATTCCTGTCCGGCGCTTGCTTGTAGATTTCGTCTCCGCCCTTACGTGGTGTGTGGCCGGCCTACGTCCATACACACTTGCAAATCTATGTGATCTCTGCTTATACGCACCAAGTCTCACTGGCGTATAACATCACAGATTTCACGTGAGTATTCGAGGTTTGCTGCATTGCCTGGACCGATTAGATCTCCATGTTCTATGTTGATCTTGGTCCGCCGCTTGACGTTGGTTGGCTTTGGTTTTCGACTTTCTCCACTGTTTGCGCGGCTATCGGAGTTGTTCATACTCAACGATTTGGTCTTGCTGACGTTAATGAGTAGGAGCGTACGACCAGGTTATTCAGTTTACTGTACATGGTAGAGCGTTGTTGCGTTGGTAGAGCAGTATCATCATCTGAGTCGACGTTGTTCGATTGCTCTATGGTGGTGGACTGCTAGAGCGGCCCTTGATTTCCTCGATTACTATGAGCAACAACAACAGAAATATAATACAACTATCGTTGCCTCACTCTAGCGACTCCATTGTACAGGACTCTGGGTTTTGTCCAGACCTCCCTTGCTTCTAGGGACGCCCACAGTTTTCTTGTGATTCAGACGATCCAAGGTCAATCAGCACCAAATGGAGGGACTCTTGAAATTCATTGACCTGCTCCAGGATGATGCAAAGCATGATAGTATGGTTCTCACATGATTATACGGGGCAAAATTCTGTCGACTGCCGTCCCTATATACGAATTAGGAGTATGTATCTTGTGTGGCAAATACAATGGATACACTATGCCCAGGGTGTCGAGGAAGTTTCCAACGAAAACTTCCTAGACCGGACCGAAAATCGAACTCGCTATCTACGGATTGGCAACGCAAGACTACTGAAGACCCCACGGAAGGAATTTATATTGTCTGAATCACGAAAATCTGTGTATTGCCCATTGCTTTAACTGACCCCATTTAGATAGTCGCTGATGTGAGGCAAGGATGCATTTTATCTCCACTGCTACTTCTCATCGTAATCGATAAGATCTTGGTGGGTGCGATTGACCATGTACCATACCTTGAGCTGTTTTGACAGTTCATTTCTG
>NW_026942279.1:0-15923 GCF_024139115.2 Armigeres subalbatus
ATCACACTTGCGCTTTCCTCAGTATGGACCTTCTAACAGTCGACCGTCCACATCTCCATGATTCGGCCATACCGAGGGTTGGTCATTTTTTTTTCATCTCGGATAGCCTAAAGGTGCAAATTGAATATCTTTCGGATGCTTGATTTGCCCAATCGTCACATGAGCTTTACTGTTGTATATCCACAGTCAAGCGAGCACAAATTGTTTATTATCGAGAACTTCACACACTATGTCTGATTTATAACCGATCATAGATAACTCCTTATGGGTCTCTTGTACACCTCCGGTGGTGCAAAGGGCCGACTTGAAAGATCTCCATCTCTGTTGCCAGGCTAGATTTCAGTCGACTTCTTTTATTTCTTTATTGAGGCTTCGCCGCCATGAGCCTATGACACATTCCAGCGTAACGCGACACCATGAGGAGTCGACTTTCAGTGAGAAATTAGGTCCGCATTCGAAAATTAACTTCGGGGACATATGATTAAACAGGTTTTAAATTATCCTCACTAAATTTCTTTTCTGATGGTATATTAATTTTAAGATTTTTCGCTTTCAATATGATTAATATAACGCGCTGCATTTCGTAACGCAACTCCATCGCTGAAATGCACTTTTTTGCAATTGGCAATGCAAGTGCGTTTTTTAGCTCTGGTAGGTATAAGGTTTGGAATCTCGGTTTATTCCAAGCATTTCTCGTATACTTTAAAAGAAATGAGGCTGTGAGTTCAAATTACGGATAAAAACGGATATTACATGAAAAATTTCTGGATTGATTTAAAACCCGCCGCGTTACGCTGATCAACAAACAGTGTTCTGCAAATGGTGTCGCGTTACGCGAGCGTGTTTATCGTTGATGGAGTACATAATTTCAGTCGATCTCGATGCGGCATGTTGCATTTGACGTGGAATATTATCACATTATCTATCGTTGAATTCAGTTCGGGTTAGTTGTCGCGATCTGGAGTTTCGGCTATTAAGGTTTTAGGGACTAATTGGCCCGAATTCGGTACTGAACCAAAACCATTCACGTCACAAGTGTTCAAAACGAAATCAATGCTAATGGGTTCACTGATTTTCAAATAAGTCACACCCAGGTATGATCAGGATCGGTTTTTCAATACGCGGTCAGATGATCGATCCCCCTAGAAGTGAGTTGTATTTTTACATTGAAAAGTTCTATGTTGATTTTTTCTGCGTTAACCATTTTGAAAGGTGATGATGACCCAAGCAAATCAGAAATGTTGAAGATGCACCTTTCTGTCGTTTTTTACTCTACGTTTCTACTGGAACGTGGTTTGTTTTCAACTTTTTATTTATACGCTTTCAAAGACATTGGTGTATGTTTCATGCCTCAACAAATGTTTATTACAAGAGAGTGCACTACTTGCGTGCATTTTAAATCTTTACGCTCTAGAGTCAATACTTTAAGTAAAATGAGAATTGCCGATACCTCCCATTTAAATTACACGGTCTGTCACGTGAGACGTGTCAGATTCGACAATTCTCGAGTCATTCAAGACGCATAATTGGCACATTTTGGTGTATATTCAAGTTTAAAGTGAAATTCATTCGAATGTCTAATATAATATGTCTCTTTTTAAGGACATTCCTCAAGGAATTCTAAATTAAATGCACTCGTGTTTACAAGGGCACCCCACTCAACAATAAAGCAACGCACAACTGCCATGTCCGTGCTAGAAGGAAACCGTGTTCAGGAGCAAATTGTTCGTTACGTAGGGTAACGATGGTATTTTGGACATCTGAATATATTTTGGACTTATGGCTATATTTTGTTTATTTTGTTACATAAATGTGGTTAGAAATGTGATTATGAAAGAGGCTAAAGAGACACATGATTCCTATTTATTTAAAGAAAGCTAAGTTGAAAAACACGCAAAATATAACCAAAAGTCCAAAATATATTCAGATGTCCAAAATACATCATTTACCCTATACTCTTATGAGTACCTGATGATGTTGAGTGCGAAGATGTGCGAGAGATGTTTAAAAAAGCCTCACAATCTATTCAAACAAAAAATAATTGAGCCCTAGTTTTACGGGGGTTATTTATGGACGACCCCTATGAGTTCTACGAAACAACCAAATTTGCAATTTTAATTTTTCGTAACATTTCTTATATGGGAACTCATTTTTTTAGTATGAACAGTTACCAAATGACACACCCCGTTCCACCCCCTATTTTGTTACGCTATTCATGTACAAACCCTAACATACAAAATAGAAACTTTTTTTCATTTTATGATCCATTGTGATACTGTATACATAAACCGAAAGCCGTATATCCCTCATTCCAGAAGCACACTGAATTCGCGTAACGCGACACCATATTTTTGTACCTAGTGTAACTACATAAATAATGATCCGATTTTGGATCTTAATATATGAAAAGAAAGCTTTTGACGAGTACCAAGAGAATCCAAAATCAAGACAAAATTTTCAAAACGACTTATCTGCTTTTGTAAACAAAGATTCAAACGACGATTTGACGAATCTGAAAGCTCTCCCACGCAAACCAACACCACCAATAGGTTGGTGAAGGTTTGCGCTACCTGTTGATAGTGTTGGTTTGCGTGGGAAAGCTATCAGATTCGTCAAATCGTCGTTTGAATCTTTGTTTACAAAAGCAGATAAGTCGTTTTTGAAAAATTTGTCTTGAAATATTACTTTTTCCAATGTGTGTACTTTTTGTATAGTACCAATAATACGACTATTTTCGTAACGCGACACCATTTCAATGTCACTGTTTTAAAAATTATAAATATTTCATGAAAACAAAAATGTTCGCAACAATACAATTGGTATAAACATATGTCATTATCAGCTCTACTTTATCATGTATTCATTACAACATTTAAACCCAAATAGGTGCGATGAAGCACAAAAATAATTACGAAGTCTTTTTCTCATGCTAAAAGTCTACTACTTTGATTTGCTGTTAAACTATGTTCCTAAACCAATGTTCAGTGGAAAAATGTTTTTTCTTATAATTCAATATATATGTTTTCATGTCCTATTGATACTGGACCCTAATTTTCAGTTTGAAATGTTGGTCCTTTGGCGTAGAAGTGCGTGGAATGTGTCCTATGGGTCTGCCTCTGCTGCGATGTCTTGCTAGAACACACCATGTTTCGCTAGCGTATAACAGTACGGATTTCACGTTAGAGTTAAAAATTCATATTTTGGTGCGTTTTTTTTGTTATATTTCTTAAACTCGCAAAGGCAGCCCTTGCTTCCTCGCTGTTGAGCGAGGAGTGCACGTCATCAGCCAGTTTGAAGTCGATCAGGTGCTCTATGGTTATAGGCTGCCCCGGTTTGGTTCACGGTCAATCGCACCTACCAGAATCTCGTCGATTATGATGAGGAACAGTAACGGTGATAGAATACACGCCGTAGAGTCGCATCGATCTTCTCCTGAATCTAGGCTAGGATGACTTTGCATAGAACTTTGAGAACGGTACACAGCAACATAATGCCTCGCCACTTATCGCATAGAGTCAGGACACCCTTTTTGGGTACCTCTACTAAGATACCTTGCATCCAGTCGATCGGAAAAATTGCGGTGTTCCAAATATTGCGAAATAAATGATGCAGTAGTTGAGCGGATGTCATGGGGTCAGCTTTGAGCATCTTGGCTGATATGCGGTCGACCCATAGGGTTGTATTCGATTTCATGCTTTGGATGGCTGTTTCAGTCTCTAGCAGTGATGGAGCCTCGATATTGACGCGTGTTATACGTCGAATCCTAGGTCATGCCGAGGTGGTGGTGGCCTGGCTGGCACTTGAAAAAGTGGTTCGAAGTGCTCGAATCAGAGTTTCGGCTGGTCAGTTGGGTCAATAACTGACCATTCACGTCTTTCACAAGCATCGTTGCATTCATTTTTGCCCCGCTTAAGCGTCGTGAGAATATCTGTTACTATACCTATGTAGCAGTGTACATACGAAACCTCATGTGCATATGCGGCCCCAAAGAGAAAAATCTGCTTTGAAATTTTTAGCGTGACGCGTTACATGAGGGAGGGGTGTACACAAAAATGTTACTTTTTGTTACAATGGGGAGGAAGGGGTAAAAAACTCCGATTTTTACGTTACGTAATTTATGAACCTTAGCCGGGGCCCTCCTTAGCCGTGTGGTAAGACGCGTGGCTACAAAGCAAGACCATGCTGAGGGTGGCTGGGTTCGATTCCCGGTGCCGGTCTAGGCAATTTTCGGATTGGAAATTGTCTCGACTTCCCTGGGCATAAAAGTATTATCGTGCTAGCCTCATGATATACGAATGCAAAAATGGTAACCTGGCTTAGAAACCTCGCAGTTAATAACTGTGGAAGTGCTCAATGAACACTAAGCTGCGAGGCGGCTCTGTCCCAGTGCGGGGATGTAATGCCAATAAGAAGAAGAAGAAGAAGAATTTATGAACAAACCCTTACATCTAAAAATATAACACTGAATCAACAATGTGACGCCACAATTCACGGTTAGAGGCCGCATCTCTCCATCCTTGAATGCGCCCCACGCTCGACAAGTTGTTTTGCACCTGGTCTGCTCACCTCGCTCGCTGCGCTCCACGCCGTCTCGTACCTGCCGGATCGGAAGCGAAGACCATATTTGCAGGATTGCTGTCCGGCATTCTTGCAACATGCCCTGCCCATCGTACCCTTCCGGCTTTAGTTATCTTCTGGATACAGTAGCCGTTCGATAACTGCAAAATGTTTACTTTTCAGTTAACGAATGCCGTTCGATAACTGCAAAATGTTTACTTTTCAGTTAACGAATGCCGTTCGATAACTGCAACGCATTCTAGACGTCAAACGGTTGTCAATCGACGTCAGATGCAATAAAAGTGCATATAAATGTGCAGCGCAATGCAGCTGTCATTGAATTTGACATCAGTTTGACATTTAGCGGTCCGATAACTGCAAAACTGTTGCAACTATCGAATTGCAGTTAAATGACTTGCAGTTATCAAAAGTCTCCTGTACTGGGTTCGCCGTAGAGCTGGGCGAGCTTGTGGTTCATTCTTCGCCACCACACACCGTCTTCTTGCACACCACCAAGGATGGTCCTAAGCACCCGTCTCTCGAATACTCCGAGTGCTTGCAAGTCCTCCTCGTACATTGTCCAAGTTTCATGTCCGAAGAGGACTACCGGCTTATCAGCGTTTTGTACATGACACATTGGGTGCGGTGGTGAATCTTTTTTGACTGCAGTTTCTTCTGGAGCCCGTAGAAGGCCCGCCATCCACATATGATGGGCCTTCGTATTTCAAGACTAACATTATTATCAGCCGTTAGCAAGGATCCGAGGTAGACGAATTCGAAGGTATCCCCGTCTATCGTAACCCTGCTTCCCAGGCGGGCCCTGTCGCGCTCGGTTCCGCCCACACGCAAAAAAATGTTGCGGTCGAAACTACCATTCCGAGGGTTAATTTAAGAATACGCACCGACGATTTTCAGCAGACAACAAACCCGTTTGATTTTACCATGCGCGCAGTAGAAATCAACTGTGGTCCTGGTGGAATGTTGTTGCATGAACTGAATCAGTGGTGAATTTGACCGAATGCGTGGTTAATTTAACTGAAAATTTGTGGTTGTTTTAAAAACATGGCGTAGTCTACAAAATAGTAACCGTTACCATGGAATTTTTCTCAGTGCACTAGCATTTGTGAGGGTGAGATATATTAGGAATTGGGCAATCGACTTTTAGAGTGCATTGATGACAGATATGCAAATATCGTATAACGGTTTGGTTGCCAACACCGACTAGTAAACAGCAGGCCATGACTTTGCCTCTTTCCTCGTGGGACAACGAACGGATTAGCACGCACGATAAGACAGCACACCCCGTGACGGATAGCTCGTTCGGCAGAACTGGGCCGCACATTTGGCGATCCTGCCAGGTTGTTTCTGGTTGGAAATAATTGTTTTGTAAGTATCCTGTGGGCGTGATTGTGACATTTTTTCATCAGTTTCGACTTGTAATGTCGAAGACGCTCTGGAAGAGCGTCGGATTGATAAATTTGCTCATCGGTTTCGACTTGTGATGTCGAAGACGCTCTGGAAGAGCGTCGGATTGATAAATTTGCTCATCGGTTTCGACTTGTGATGTCGAAGACGCTCTGGAAGAGCGTCGGATTGATAAATTTGCTCATCGGTTTCGACTTGTAGTGTCGAAGACGCTCTGGAAGAGCGTCGGATTAAATGATTTGCACATCGGTTTCGACTTGTGATGTCGAAGATGCTCTGGAAGAGCGTTGGATTGATACATTTGCTCAACGGTTTCGACTTGTAGTGTCGAAGACGCTCTGGAAGAGCGTCGGATTAAATGATTTGCACATCGGTTTCGACTTGTGATGTCGAAGACGCTCTGGAAGAGCGTCGGATTGATGAATTTGCTCATCGGTTTCGACTTGTAGTGTCGAAGACGCTCTGGAAGAGCGACGGATTACATGATTTGCACATCGGTTTCGACTTGTGATATCGAAGACGCTCTGGAAGAGCGTCGGATTTGCTCATCGGTTTCGACTTGTGATGTCGAAGACGCTCTGGAAGAGCGTCGGATTGATGAATTTGCTCATCGGTTTCGACTTGTAGTGTCGAAGACGCTCTGGAAGATTGTCGGATTATATAATTTACACATCGGTTTCGACGTGATGTCGTGATGTCGAAGACGCTCTGGAAGAGCGTCGGATTATGTGTTTTGCTCATCGGTTTCGTCTTGTGATGTCGAAGACGCTCTGGAAAAGCGTCAGATTAAATGATTTGCACATCGGTTTCGACTTGTGACGTCGAAGACGCTCTGGAAGTCGTCGGATTGAATAATTTGTATATCGGATTAGACTTGTGATGTCAAAGACCCTGTGGAATGCGTCGGAATGAATGATTTGCTCATCGGTTTGAACTTGTAGTGTCGAAGACGCTCTGGAAGAACGTCGGATTAAATAATATGTACATCGGTTTCGACTTTCTGATGTCGAAGAAGCTGGTTTGACAAATGTTTTGTTTCTCAACGGTTTCGACTTATAAAAGTTGTTTTCTCATCGGTTTTGACATGTGATGTCGAAGCTGCTGTGGTAGAGCGCTGGATTGAATGTCTTGGCTTGTGACTTCGCAGACGCTCTGGAAGAAAGCCGAAAAAAAAGTTATTTGTTTTCTTATTGGTTTGACCTACGAGTCAAAATGTCGAAAGAATTCTGGAGTAGCGCCGAAACAAATTATTCGTTTTCTCATCGGTTTCCACTTGTAATGTCGAAGGTGCCAGATTGAATGATTTGTTTCTCTTATCGGTTTTCGACTAAACATGATATTTTTCGGAATAAATGATTTGTTTTCCCATCGGTTTTCTGCTTGTGTTTTCGAACGTGCTCTGGAAGAGTATCGGATTGTTGCACAGGGATGCCAGGGGATATTTTCAAATGTCTTCACAGTCGAGTAAAAATGTCTTCAAATGTCTTCAATATCAAAATTACGATTATCAGTGAGAAATTTCAAAATCCAACAGGCTTGTAATTTCAAGCATCTCCTTGTTTCTTGTAGCATTTATTTTTTAACACTCAAATTGTTAGAATTCAAGAAAATATTCCTTCAAATCTTCACGAGTAAGGGCGGATTTTTTTAACTGAATTTCCACTGAAATTCTTCCGAGTTTCTTTTTAAAGAATTCCTTGAAGGGATTCGGAAGAATTTACCGTGAAGAAATTTCTGGAAGAACTTCAGGATAAATTCCTGATGGATTTTTCGGAAGAATTCCTAAAGAACCTCCTAAAAGGTACGGAGGAATTGCTGTTGGAACATCTAAAGGATTTTCTGAAGGAACTTCCAGATAAACTTCTAAAGGAACTTCCGGGTGAAATGCGAGTTCCATTAGAATGGAACTTGCAGAGGAATTCCGGAGGGATTTTCTGGAAGGATTTTCCCGAAGAATTCGTGAAGGATTTTTCTGAGGAATTCCTGAAGGATTTTCCTGAGCAATCACTGAAAAGATTTGCAGTGGAGCTCCTGAAGAAATTTTTGAAGAAACTTCCGGAGGAACTTCTGGACCACTTTTTGGAGGAGCTTCCTGAGGTATTGTTGTAGTAATTTCTTTTGGAAGTCTTTTTGTTGAAGAATTCCTGGAGGAAATAACAGAAAAATTCCGGAGTATAATTTCAGAGGTATTATTGGGGAATCTTTCGGCAACATTCTTGGAGAATCATCAAGAGGAATTCCTGGAGAAACTTCCGAGGGGATTTTTGGAACAATTTCCGAACGAATGCCTGCAGTAGTTTCGAGAGGCATTTCTGGAAGAACTGGTGGAAGAAGTCGTGAAAGAAACAATTTGTGGAGGAACGACTGGATGTATTTCCGACGAAATTCTTGGAGGATCCTACGGAGAAATTTCTGGACGAACTTATGGAGGAGCTCCTAGAAATATTTCTAAACGAATTTCTGGAGAAATTTTCTGAAAAATCTCTGAAGGAATTTGCGGACGAATTCCTGGAGGAACTTCAGGAGGAATTTCAGAAAGAATTCCAGAGAGGGTTTACTGTAGAAATTCTTAGAAGGATTCTCAGCTAAAAATCTGGAAGAGTTTCCAAAAATATTTCTAGAAAACATACCAATGGAATTGAAGAAAGAATTCAACGACAAAGTGTAACAATTGTCCCCTGAACTTTCTACTGAGTCTTTAAAAAAAACCCAACTTAATTCACCGAGTAGTGATACTGCCTTTCTCGCATTTAGCCAAGACACCAACCTTATATGGCGCTTATATAGTTCGATTCCATTTTCATAATAACTCGATCGTTTTCAAATTCAATAGTGATCAACAAGAATTTGTCCCCTGTCGAATGCAACATGTTGCGAGAAAATCGGTTAAGAATTACTATATGAAAAAGTGGCTAATTTTTTTCGGTTTTCGTGTGCACACACACACACACACACACATACACACGGACAGACAGACATTTGTTCAGTTCGACGAGCTGAATCGATTGGTATATAACTTCATGGGTCTCCGAAAAAAAAAATCGATTTTGGAGTGAAATGATAGCCTTTCGGTACAACTTTGTTGTACGAGAAAGGCAAAGCTGGCGGAATTTTTTTTTAAATTTCTCTGATTTTTGTCATCAAATTATTTACGTGGCAATTGTGAGAAATAGCCATTCAACATCTGAACAATTTCAAATTTCTTGTCGACATTCGTAAAAAATTTCGATCTTGGAAACTGAAGAAAATTTACTGAAAAAATTGAAAAAAAATTCCTGTTGAAATTTAGAACTTTCTGTAAAACTGTGGTACATGGAAAATCCGAAGAGACATCCCTAAAATTTCAAATACAAATCCGGAGTACATCCCACGAAAATTTAGACAAATTTCTTGTGGAAATGAAAAAGAAATCATTGTGCGAGTTCTCCGATAATTTCCCCGCAAGAACTTAGACAAATTGAGATGAATCTCCCGTTTACATTTTGGAGTAATTCCTTTATTTGCCCATACGGTAATTATTATAAATAGATAATTTGGAAAGAATTTTCAATTTCAATTCTCTTGAATTTTTACGAGAAATTCCCCAGAATTTTCATGGGAAATTATTTTTTAAAACGATTTTTCACTAAAAATTATTTCTAAAACTCACAGAAAATTCAAAGAGTTCTTCTAACTCTATTCTTATTCTCGACGGGTATTCTGGAAATACCGATTACACAGAGAAACAGACGTCTTACTCATCGTTTCATCGTTCACCTTTTTAACGGTTGATAATTTTTTTTGTGGGTGGTTAATCGGCCCCCTATGGCGCTTCGATGGATTTAGCTAGTGTTTGACTTTTGCGCACCACCGCCATTTGGTTGCGGCTTGGCCACGCTCAGTGATTTGCGCATTGAAAGGCAATGCTTCCGTGACGATGATTTTGATTACATTTTGTTCTAAGTGAGACGTCTGTTTCTCTGTGCCGAAAAGATCAGATGAATTATGAAGAAATTTAAAAAAAAAATTGTTCTAGCCCAACAGTTGAATAGATTTAATCAAGTGATTGTAGAATTCTGTCTTTTTTGCCGTTTAGATTAAATTAGATCGGTACCTGCTACCTAGGAAAATTCAAACGAATGCTGCAATCGCAAATTTTTTAACCAGCACACAACTGAAAATAGCACGTTTGACGTCTAAAATGTGTTGCAGTTATCAACCTTATCAACCAGCTAGTATAAATGTGTTTTGGCGTTTAAGATTTTTGGTTTATTATGTATAACTTTTGTAATATTTATATTCTCTACGTATAGAAGTCGCAGAATTTATGAGTTAATAATGAAATTATATTTTCTATTCACTGACTTATTGATTGTTTTTTCTCCTTTATTTAAGGGATTTTTAAGTTTTAAAATTATGTTCATCACTAGCTTATTTATTGATTGTCTTCAAGTACCTTTAAATAAGAAAATAAGTCTTCAAATATTTTGAAAAGTCTTCAAAATGTCTTCATGAAATAAATGTCTTTACAGAGATTCAAATGTCTTCAAATTGAAGACATGTCTTCAAATCTGGCATCCCTGTTGTTGCAGCTTTTGATGGTGAAGGTTGGGTAGAAGAGGGGCGTATTGTTCGCATCAAAGAAACGTTAATGCAGATCAGCATTCAAATTTGAATTTCGAAGGTGTTATGTGAGAGTACCGTACACTGCCAGAAAAAACATTTCGATTTTCATAAGCGTTGCCTTATGAAACCTTATGAATTCATTTTATTTTCGTTTCATAAGGTACCACTGAAATCCATAAGTCTGCCTTATGAAATTATTAGTTTTTTCTTATGAAAAATCATCATAAGGTAATCTTATGAACGAACTTAGTTCATTTTAACATTCATCCTGACATTTGTCAAAACAAAAGTATCTCGCAGCAGTCCGATTTTTCCATGCAAGTTAATACTTAAAAAAAATGTAAAACACATCGTGAAACCGCTTCCAGCCAGCTGCGATCCATCCCAATAAACCTACTTCAACCTACTTCATCAAAGTATACATCGCGCGTGCTGTGTTCCTGATCAGGACATCATGCAGAACGATGTTTTCAGCGTAAGTTTGCATTGATTTCAATCATCACTAGTTAAAAATTAATTTTCCTCATTAATCCAGAAAAGCACGATCATCTGCATAAGGCGAATCGGTACTCACAGAAGCTCTCCAACTCGCAAAATGAAAGCGACTTCCTTTCCTATACGTCGTGAATCCGGTTATCAAAACAAGCACTGCATCCACCTAATTATACCTTTTCGAAAGTGCAGCTGTTATGAATACCCAAGTTTGTCCACACGATCGAAGACTCAAGACGGCCAAGCCAAGAATATTATGTGAAACCATATGCCTCGGTACAAACAGTCGAAGAAGCGTGTCGTATAGTTTACTTTGTTGACGGCCACCCCTGGCGCAGTTCTCGCTTGGTTACCATAAGGAACTCCTTTTACGGTAGTTACATGGAGCTGCTGACGCTAAAAATGGGAAAAAGTGATTTTCATCAGGTTTTCGAGAATACTGTTGAAGCAGACCAAACAAAATTTAAACTGATCATTGGACACAGCAAAAGAAGTAAGATACTGTCAAGTGTTTAAGGAATATAGCAAAATTACAACCTTCTCATTTTTAGGACAGGAAACAGATAAAATCGGGGGTAAAAATTATGCCTGCAATTATCATTTGACACAGCGGAAGCAGACAAACTCAAGCACAACACTTGTACTCGATACATAACGTGTCAATAAGTAATAGCAACGAAACTTCGGTTAGTAGTTGAACATAATACCACAGACAAACAGACATAACAATCGTTAAATTTCCATCGTTCACTGATTTACTAGTCAATTCAAATAACCATTAGTTGGCCAATCGATAACTCGTGGCGCGCGCATCGGATTTGGTCTAGTTTGACGTTTACTCACTACCGCCATCTGGTTTGTGATTTGCCCAACTAACTGAAATCAACAGATGTCGTTACTGTTTGAACGACGATGGATTTGATGAGCAAATGTTGAATGTGTTATGTCTGTTTGTCTGTGATAATACTATAGTAGTTTAGTAACTATATACCTGAAATTGTGAATAAACGTCTTTTTCTTATCCATTTCAGTCAAGTTACAAGGAGAATCAAAAGCTGCTCCACCTGACGCAGATCGACACGGAACTGCGAATGTCGCCTGGAAGGTGGTAACGTTAATTAGCCATTGCTAACTAGTTCCTTGGTAACCAAGCGAGAACAGCGCCAGGGGTTCCCGTTAACAAAGTAAACTACGATTCAGCTGGCGTTGCTGGTGAGTGCCGAAAAGGGATATCTATTTGTGTAACTATATAGCGGTTGAGCAACGAGCGAAATGAGCGCTACAGTGACCGGCAGACACGCATAACATCGCTCTGCATGAGAAGCAGTTGCTCCAGATTGTTCAGCACCTGATGACTTGACTTCGGAGGATTGATCATTCATATATAGTCATAGCCGGGAGAGTGGTATATTGAGAAGGATTCATCACGCCAGCTCGTCGCTCATCGTGCCGGAAAAAGAATTTGTTCTCGATTTCAGAAGAGCTCTTGATAATTGCGAAAAATTCTTTGATAATTGCAAACCATGTTGTTTTGAATGTCCTACCGTATGAGATAAAACTATTTATTCAATTCAATTTCAATAGGTATGACATTTAATTCTGTCTCAGCTAGATAAGCAAATTTAATTCTTGAGTTTTTTTATAGGTGGTTCACTTTTACATGATTTCAATCTCGAAGGTCATCATGAAAGTATTTACCTGTATGAGAATTTGTTGACATTAGTTCTTTTGGGCACAAGCATGATGCAACAATACGTCGAATAATCTGTCAGTGAAAAGAATATACAACATCTAATTATCTATACTGTATTAATTTAAATATCCTGCCTACATATTTCAACAAAACGTAAGTATTTACTATGGTTCCACTCATATGTTCAATATATGTAAATAGATGATGATTGGCACGGCAAATGCTGGGTAAAGCGTACCATTGGTATTTCGCGTACCTGAAGGAATAAAATAGACCCCATCTCGCGGTCCTTAGCCTCTTACCCAGCAACTCCTATCCCTACCTCCCCGCGGTGCTGGCCGGGATACGAGCAACCTTAGGGAAGATCGGGTAACCAACCCCGGTGGGAACTATGGTCGTATGCTGACAGGGAAGGGGGGGTTTGCTCCTCTGGAGGTGCAAATCTTATTGAGCGTCTGTTCTCCATGTCAGGATCGGCTCACAACAGCGTCTGTTCTCCATGTTAGGGGCGGCTGATCATCGTCCGAGTGCCAGCGAGGGACTCTAAGTGAAACTATGCACCATGGTCCACCGGAAATAAGGAGGAATGGTCCTCCGGAAATTTAGGGGGTTTGGTGTCAGGCCCTGCAAGCCAGCCTTTAAAAAATCTTAAGCAACGAACAATCAACAAGAGAGTACGGACCGGAACCATCGGCGAAGACCACTGCGACGAAAAGGGACTAGCGATTGGAAAACTCGGTTCGTGGAACTGCAAATCTCTCAACTTCATCGCATACTCGCCGATGTGCTCAAGGACCGTGGATTCGGCATCGTAGCGCTGCAGAAGGTTTGTTGGAAGGGATCAATGGTGCGAACGTTTAGAGGTAATCATACCATCTACCAGAGCTGCGGCAACACACACGAGCTGGGAACAGCTTTCATAGTGATGGGCGATATGCAAAGCGCGTGATCGGGTGGTGGCCGATCAATGAAAGAATGTGCAAGTTGAGGATCAAAGGCCGGTTCTTCAACTTCAGCATAATCAACGTCCATAGCCCACACTCCGGAAGCACTGATGATGATAAGGACGCATTCTACGCGCAGCTGGAACGTGAGTACGACAGCTGCCCTAGCCACGAGGTCAAAATCATCATAGGAGATTTGAACGCTCAGGTTGGCCAAGAGGAGGAGTTTAGACCGACTATTGGAAAGTTCAGCGCTCACCGACTGACGAACGAAAACGGCCTACGACTAATTGATTTCGCTGCCTCCAAGAATATGGCTATTCGCAGCACCTACTTCCAACACAGTCTTCCGTATCGGTACACCTGGAGATCACCACTGCAGACAGAATCACAAATCGACCACGTTCTGATTGATGGACGGCACTTCTCCGACATTATCGACGTCAGGACATATCGTGGCGCTAACATCGACTCTGACCACTATCTGGTAATGGTTAAACTGCGCCCAAAACTGTCATCCGTCATCAATAATGTTCGGTACCGACGACCGCCGCGGTACGACCTAGAGCGACTGAAGCAACCTGATGTCGCCATTGCTTACGCGCGGCATCTCGAAGGCAGCGTTGCCGGAAGAGGGTGAGCTCGATGGGGCCCCTCTTGAGGACTGCTGGAATACAGTCAAAGCAGCCATCAACGACGCAGCGGAGAACAACGTCGGGTGGCATATATGGGACGAAGTCGACGGAACGATTGAGTGCAGACAGATTCTGGAGGAGAAGGACGCAGCGCGGGCGGTCGCGCTGCAGCAAGGTACCCGGCAGAACGTGGAACGTTATAGACGGAAGCGGAAACAACAGACCCGCCTTTTTTCAGGAGAAGAAACGCCGCCTGGAAGAAGCGAAGTGCGAGGAGATGGAACAGCTGTGCCGTTCTCAAGATACACACGCAAGTTCTATCAGAAGCTCAACGCATCCCGCAAAGGTTTCGTGCCGCGAGCCGAAATGTGCCGGGATAAGGATGGGGAGCATCTTGACGGACGAACGTGTGGTGATCGAAAGGTGGAAGCAGCACTACGAGGAACATCTGAATGGCGCTGAGAGTACAGGCAGTGAAAGTCAAGGCAGCGGAGGAGATGACTACGTCAGTTCAGCGGACGATGGAAGCCAACCAGCCCCCACCTTGGGGGAAGTTAAGGATGCCATTCAACAGCTAAAGACCAATAAAGCAGCTGGTAAGGATGGTATCGGAGCTGAGCTCATCAAGATGGGCCCGGAAAAGCTGGCCACTTGCCTGCACAAACTGATAGTCAGAATCTGGGAAACCGAACAGCTACCGGAGGAGTGGAAGGAAGGGGTTATATGCCCCATCTACAAGAAAGGCGACAAACTGGAGTGTGAGAACTTTCGAGCGATCACCATCCTTAATGCCGCCTACAAAGTGATATCCCAGATCATCTTCCGTCGTCTGTCACCATTAGTGAACGAGTTCGTGGGAAGTTATCAAGCCGGCTTCGTTGACGGCCGCTCGACAACGGACCAGATCTTTACTGTACGGCAAATCCTTCAAAATGCCGTGAATACCAGGTCCCAACGCACCATCTGTTCGTTGATTTCAAGGCGGCATACGACAGTATAGACCGCGTAGAGCTATGGAAAATTATGGACGAAAACAGCTTCCCTGCGAAGCTTACCAGACTGATCAAAGCAACGATGGATGGTGTGCAAAACTGTGTGAAGAATTCGGGCGAACACTCCAGTTCGTTCGAATCGCGCCGGGGACTAAGACAAGGTGATGGACTTTCGTGCCTGTTGTTCAACATTGCAGGTGTCAACAGGTGTCATGCGGAAAGCCGGGTGTAACAGCCCGGGTACGATTTTCAACAGATCCAGTCAATTTATTTGCTTCGCGGATGACATGGACATTGTCGGCCGAATATTTGCAAAGGTGGCAGAACTGTACACCCGCCTGAAACGTGAAGCAACAAAAGTTGGACTGATGGTGAATACGTCAAAGACAAAGTACATGCTTGTGGGCGGAACCGAGCGCGACAGGGCCCGCCTGGGGAAGCAGTGTTACGATAGACGGGATACCTTCGAGGTGGTCGAGGAATCTGTCTACCTCGGATCCTTGCTAACGGCTGACAACAACGTTAGCCGTGAAATACGAAGGCGCATCATCAGTGGAAGTCGGGCCCACTACGGGCTCCA
>NW_026942280.1:0-2380 GCF_024139115.2 Armigeres subalbatus
TCTTGATAGTAGCCGTTTGACGTGCTCAAACACCGTTTTCACGTTCCAACAATATCGATCCATCGTTGTGACATTTTTGCAGACGCTCATTTGAATGCTCTACGCTTCGCCGCGCCACCGTCATGCTTCTCCTATTCACCTCGCCCACCCACTTCGCCAGACTCCAGCGTACATAGTTGCAGATAATGAAACTTTCATTAAATGAGGATTTTTCAAATTCCTGCACCATCAGCACCCACACTGTATAGGTTTGCCATTCAAAGCAGAGTACCTCCGAACAGAAGGCGGATGATGATCGTCAACATGTGCGCTGAATGGCTGCTGGATGCTGAGCTTGAAGGCAGAACGGAAAGCAAAAATGGCATCAATCTTACTGGTGGGCCGATTTCATACAGTTGCTGCTTTACCTGTTTCTGGTGGGGTTTTTAGAAATCGTGTCAGATGTTATACAAGGATCATTGTCATATTGTCATATTTTCCCGTTTCAACAGAAGTTATATTATGCTCATGAACATCACATAGTATACAGTCAAACAGATTCAAAACAAATTTTCCAACGAAACTTCTAACAAAAAATTACCAAACTAAGGAATGTGGCATTTTAAGAGCAGAGCAACATCATAACATCGATAGTCGTCAACGTCAGTTAAATTGGCTAGTCGTCTAAATAAATTACAATCTGGGTGCGCTCAATAGCGCATTGAGTTCAATGAGTAGAAACATTAGTACTAGAAACATTAGAAAGTGCCGCTGTAGCTATTTAAGATATTTTGTCAAAATATGCTTCAACAAACTTAATTTGGCTGTATTTTATGCATCATGTTGTAGTATATGTTTGGTTTTATCACCTACATCGGTTAAATTAGATGTTAGTCACGCGAATTGGACGACATTAGCAATCTTATACTTTTGCATCAACTGTCCAATAAGGAATCAATTAAAGTTCTGGAAGGCACGTCATTGGCAGCGTTTGTGGCTATTGATGACTTGTGAAAGCGAGGGCTGGCAGCCATGCCATTTTTCTTCGTTTGAAAATCCCGGTGGTAATGACTACAGACGGTGGGTGGACTGTTTTCAGTTTCATAAAACCATGCCAGCCCTTTTAGCACACTGTTCTAAGCGTGCCACTTACTTTTGCCTACCGGGTGGAAGTTGGCTCAGATAAAGCTTCTTGACTAACGCTAATCACGCTCTGGCCACGCAAGTACCAACCCTGGCATGGTCTCCCTACAGCATGCCTGCCTGTAAAGGCAACCAAGGGAACATGAAGGATTCGATGACATCCGCAAGGGGGACGCCAATTGCAATTATATAATCTCTCAATTCTTGTGGTACGATGGGTAGGGGCGCATCAACCGCAGTGATGAATCCCTTCACAAGAAAGGACTTAAAGAGATCTCCTTTCAATAGGGTTAATAGTGGAGTAAAGGAAGTCCTTAGTGACCACGACTCCTCCTTAATGGCGATGGCTGATAGCCTGGCTATCAACACGTTGTCGTCGAACAACTAAATGCAATCATCAAATTCATGAGTGTTCTAAATAACATCATCATGGAAATTGAGCAGAACCTTCTGGTACTTCCGACAGTATGTCGCAAGTCCCGAGGCTTTAACAAAACGCGCTTATTAGGCAGGTGACTGGAAGCGAGAAGGGCGAGAAATAATCCCAGACCTAGGCATTCCACTTTCAAGGAGGTTCGACGATGGCACAAGTGGCGATTGATTTCGCCATACGTGCCAACGAGGAGAGGAATGCGACGTGCTCCAAACCCGTCAGGCAGCAGTCTGCTAGAGAAATATACCGTAACGCCAAACATCGTGCTACAGCATATGCGAAGCTTCGTTGGGTTGGTACTAAAGTGGTCGATATTGGCCTTTTATGAAAAAAAAAATAGATGTTCGGTATTAGGTATTTGGTGGAGTCAAAACTGCTAATATCCGAAAAAACCGCTATTCGTAAAAGTGCCAACCCTAGCATGGTCTCCCTGCAGCTAACTGCCTTTAAAGGCAACCAAGGTAACATGAAGGATTCTATGACATCCGCAAGGGGGACGCCAACTGCAATTATATAATCTTCCAATTCTAGTAGTACTATTGGTAGGGACACCTCAACCGCAGCGGCGAATCTCTTCGCAAGAAAGGACTTGTTGGGATCTCCACTCAATGGGGTTAACAGTGGAGTAAAGGGAGTTCCTAGTGACCACGACTTCTTTTGATTAGGTGGAAGACAAACTTCAAATGTGAAAATCATTGCTTGTTGAGCTGAGCAAAGTGAAACTTAAATAGACATTACATAATAAGCAAGTCATCACCCAATCCGCATTGTTGGAAATATTGCCAGCTTCTGAGAATCCCACCTCTGGTTCGCCCAAAATTTGAC
>NW_026942281.1:0-34013 GCF_024139115.2 Armigeres subalbatus
TATCAGTTTATTTATTTCATGCATTTCCGCGCATTCATTTTGCATATTTAAAGTCCTTGGACGGATGGAATGAGGTTAAGGAATCGTTACTGTTATGTGTAATGAACAATAATCCTTCAACAAAAATTCAAAATCTTAGAATCTTAAAATGTTCCGCAAACTATGCTAAAAACATGTTGTTGCGAAAAGATTTTTATCATCTTTAGTATTAACTGCGGTGATAAAACCCGTAGAATAAAATGTTTTACAAGTATGTTATTGAAAGAAGATTCATCGCACAAATTTTATTGAAATGTGAAATAGATATTCAAAATAATTTATTAAGCACTAAAAATCTACATGAAATGAAAATCAAATCATGCAAATAACTGTGCCCCGCTTCAACAGTTCGAAACTGCTATGCGGCCCTTGATAGTAAGCATGCTGGGGACCACTGAGCTAGACAGTCTACGAAGGACAAAGGCGGCGAGGAGTTCGCCATAATGGATATTCTTCGCCCACTGAAATTATCGCCAACCGAACTTCCTGAACAAGATCCGACCTACAATGACGAGACTGATGAGCCTGACGTTGTACTTGAAGATTTGGAAGTTTTTGAAAGCAACAATTACTTCGATACAGATGAAGATGGGCTGGAATACATCACAGGAGCTGCAGCACGAAAATTTAAGGATAAACATCCATATGCGGGTAGCTTCACTTACAAATCTCAAGATGAATATGTGCAGCTTGGTCATTATCATTTATTAGACCATGATTATGCGTATCCCAGCAGCTACGTAGATCATCTTTCTCATGGTGGCTTATTCAAACCGTCGAAAGAATGGCTTGAAGAAGCTAGAAAAATCGACCTATTTTTTAAAAACTATCACAAGAATACGATTTCGAAGGAGAAGAATGTTGTCGCGAATGTTTCACGTAAGGTCGCTCAAAAATATTCTTCGATTCCAACTGATTTAGCAAATTATTTCATACGGTTGCGAACGTACATTCGTATAAGCACCCTGAACAGAAATCTCAAGCAAGACAAACAAAAGAAGCTATCCGTGAAGCGATTAGAAAAGCCTTTGAACGTTCCACGGACAGCTTATCAGAAAAAAATGAAGAAAGTTTTGATCTGATATGACGTCTCATTCTATGTTTAATATTGAATCCTACAGTGCGAGCCATAATAAATCATTAAAATGTTTTTTTTATATAACTTCATCTAAATTTATTGTATGGAATCATTTAAATGTACCCAGACCCTGACCCAGACATTAAATATAATAATACTAATGATCTAACTCAGCATTAACTGCATGGGTGTTTATTAATCGAAAATATTTAAACACAATCAGTTAATTAATACACCACGTTTTATATCGAGTGATATATTGCCCCCACTCGCATAAGAGTCCCATTTTACTTTTCATCACTTTTGAGTTAACCCAGTGAATAGCGTTCATTTCTAATGTACTTCCACAAATCATAATGAAAATTGCAATTTTGTGTCCATCAGTGAAAAAAATACCAAAAAGTCATGCATCAGTCAAAAAATACCAAGAATTTACATGACCTGATTGCACAAAATTAAACAATGTTTCAATCAAACTAAATCGTTTCACGGTAAAATATCGAATAAAGAACAACTCAGCAAAATTCCAACATGATCCGATGATGTTTCAATTTATTAGATATTTTTGAAGTTTTATATAGAAGATGCGATTTGGAACATCAATGGCTATTATCTCAATATGCGAAAAAAAAAACAGTATGGGACTGATAGACGAGGGAGTGGCAGTATAGCTCGTAGTGATTTTTTAGTAGTTCTGAATTCTTATTAGTATACATCTTTAGTGTAAGCATACTAAAGTTGAATTATGCGTATACTATTCTTAGAATTATCATAACTATTTTTTGCTTTTTTTCTTTTCTTTCCAATACGTAAACATTTGGCGGAATACTTTACCTTAGGATATAGGTACGTTGGGGTAGTACCTACTAGCCGAAATGAAATCTTTACGATATCGAAGACAAAAAATCGCCTTCAGAAAATCGAACACAGCCGACCGCGCGCAAGGCTTGCTTCGATCTTAAGTAGTTTCGTCAATGCGAGTGAAGGAAAAATCGGCAATTTTTGTCCACTTACCCAAAGGCAAACGATCAGATAGTGCCTGAAATCAGATAGGAATCACTTGAATTGCAATCAGAATCGTTTGGATTCTGATCGAAAGTGCCAGACCTGGACTCTTTCCGGATTTAATTATAATTCAATTATAACCATTTATCAGTGAGTACAGCATCACGTCTTACTGGGCTTGTCTGGATTCCTTTGTTTCGATTTGACTTGGAATCCTCTCGATTCCTATTGAAACCACATAGACTATGTGTGGAATTGTCTAAATAAGAATCAAGATTAGTTCTGAGCCCGAATTTTTATGAAATTGTTTTATTGTGAAATTGTCTTTTCCCAGATAAAATAGTCTTTTCCTAGATTCCCTTATCCCAGATAAAATAGTCTGCAGAAACAACAGCTCATGGATTTATTACGTAGCTCATAATTAGATTATTAAGCTCTAGGAGATCAGAATTCTCTTACTGAGAGTTTTCATAATGTTTAAAAAAAACCTACACAAATAACTTTGTTTTTTAAATGAATTGTCTTATTTCTGAATAAAGAATATTCACCAGTGTAGTTTCCTAATTTAAATTTTATTACTGCTCTGAGAATATTAGAAGATTCTCTGAGGTGGCTTTCAGTGCTCACTGTTATTACAAACAAACATACACCTAAAAAACAGATCTTACAATTATTGTATAAAAACGTGGCATATACAAATCTGTAAGGTTTTTAAAAAGAAATTGTATTAAAATCTTCCAAAATTGTATATGCCCAATTATTATACAGTTTCTGTAAGGTTCTTATGCAGAACTGTATTAAAATCTGCCATCCGCTGGTTGGGTGTACAAACTCAATATAGTATTTACAAAATTTCAGTATAACTATATTTTCTGTTCTTATGGTATTAGCTTAACAATTATTTACAAAAAATAATATTCATCGACCCCCGACTCACCTAAAAAAATCAACCACATATCCTCGAACCAAAACACGTGTACTGGACCTCAATCAAGTTCGATCAGGAGAACACATCCCTTGGCTCCCCGCCCTATCGGAGACGTGCAGCTCTATTTCATATCCCCATCACCCAAGCCCCCAAACTTTGCCGGTCGGTTGCTCGATACAGTAAGGTGAGTTCAGTTCGCTTTCTCGCTACCCTACGAAAGCAATTAAGATCTAATTATGTTTACTCATCAAGCTTAGGCACTGTGCCTTGCCTGCTGCCGGTCCACCAGCATGCGGATGCGTAGATATGCGAACATGTTCATTCCCCCCTCTGCGTGCCTAGGCACGGTTAAGAGGTGTGTAGCTACACGGTTTCCCCCCACGAGCAATTACTCAAATACCCTGGCCAGGGAAAAGAATAATAATTGCTTTCTCCTATGGAAGAACCTCTTCCCGTCGAAGTACATGTAATTCCAGCACATGAGTTTGGGTTCGACCTGCGACGTGAACTTCCGTAGCCTTCGGTACTGATGGTTTGTCTCGATGATGGAGATGGGGTGTCGATTGGGCCAGAGGCTATTAATGTGATTTACTTCGGGGGACTATGGGAAGTGGGTACGCAATGAGTCTAATAACGTGAAGCCGAGCCTCTCGAGGCTGATTGAATATTATTGGAAAAGTTTTGGCTTCTCATCAGAGCGGCTGTTTGTTTTTGACGCGTGGCGGACTAGAATTACAGTAAGGTGGATGTGTTCGAGATAAGAGTAGTAAGGAAATTGGAGCAAGTCGTTGGGTTTTATCTAACATCTTGAACAATATCGAACATATAAGAGAATTACACTTCCATAAATTAACTGTCTCCACAGTTTGACTTTCTAACTTTGTTGGTTGACTCCATTACTTATCGCAATAAATAATCATTAAACCCTTCCATGGGGGCCGAAACCAAACCCACCTCGAGCTGCTCCGACAAACGACAAAACTAATCGAATTTAAAGCCACCAAGACCGACCGACTGTGTGAACTCTATAAAACTTTTCTCAACACCTTCCGACCGATGGAAGACGACCAGGGAAAATCCTCGGATGGCCCACAATTCCAAAAGAAAAGGTTTTCCCTTCACCAGCGCTATGATCCCATCCGAGCGGAACTTCTTGCACCGGGTGAACTGGGAAGAAATCCCGCAATCGTTTTTCCACCAATCGCCTCGGCAAAGCCAGCGCCAGAACGAGTATCTGAGTTATGGCATTTCTTAAAACGACATCGACCATCCGACCGCCATATTTCTCTTTCTCACGATTCGCTCCGGTCTAGCGATTACTTATGAGTTTTTTGTTCTCCCCCCGGTTGCCAAACGCCTATCTGTAAGCGACCTGTCTCGGGTGCGATTCAACAAGTGAACTAACGATATGTGGCAATAGAAAACTGCACGGGAATCATTCGAAATCATGACCTACCTATTTCGATGCCGTTGGATTGTGAAAAAAAATGATATCACTTCGCCGTGACAGTGAACTTGTAACACTGCCGTGACCAGGATTCGAACCTGGGTTACTACGGCCACAACGTAGGGTCCTAACCACTAGACGATCACGGCTGTCGAAGTGTGGTGAATGGATGGTGTTCGAACAGCAACGCTGGATAAATGGATCGAATTTCAACAATTTTTTTTATTTCTCAAAGCACAGTGATCAGATTGAGTACATAATTATACCATCAAAAGCATTCCCACGCACTGTTTTACAGTGTGCTAACTGAAGCCTTGGGGTTATTGCTTCGATAGTTATTGTGCTTCTGCTGATTTCACAGGATTCGCTGAATTTACGCAAAAAAGTGCCAATTATTTGCGGTACAATTTAAAAATATTGTTTTGGATGAAATTGTTCCAAGTTTAAGATGTTTTCACTTCTTCATGATAAGGTTTTCAACTCTTAGCAGCAACTTTCAGAAGCATTCTAAGGCACAACCCATCATCAAAATTTTAATTCAATTAGCAGCTTCGGGAAGTGTTCAATTCCTCCATTATTCATTTGTTCAGCCTTTCTAATTTCACAGCAGTTGTGTCCGATACGGAAACTACCACGAAGAAACGAGCTTCGATTACTCTTTGCGTTTAACAGAACGAATGAAGCGACCGTGTCTGTTTATTCGCCGCGACATCACTACATACATCGTACAAAAATTGTTGATTCATTTGTTCAGTTCTTCACCAAACCTGATGATTGTACGCGACAAACTCGTCACAACGGAGGAGTACAATCACACATCGACGGTTTCAGTTTCGTTGTGTACTTTTGGAGCTTGCTGATAAAGAGTCAATTATTGATTGTTCACTATACAAACGAATGCCGCAGTGTGGAATATATTGAGCGTATTGTGGAAGGTTATGGTTTTAGCAGTTTTGATTATAAGATGTTTGATACAATATAGGTTTGATACAATATAGGATACATCATAAACTAATTTGATGCAAATTAATGATTGTTAAATGATCTTTTTATTATTTCAGAAGACTTTCTGATTTCGATGGTTTTTATTCCATTGTCACGATAAGGATTATGAGCATGATTCTGTAACATTGGTTTAAATTAGCTACATCGAACTTAACTTATATATGTTCCAGATTAGCTGACTATTATTAGGCAATCATTCTCATTGTTAAAACAAAATTTAGTCTATTTAAGCTAGCGGTGGATGTCGTCTCCACAGGGCGGCTTTGAAGCATCCTCTTAAAAATCCATGACGTCGATGCTCTCGTAAATACATTACTTCTAGTATAACTTTCAAAAGTAGAACTATACTTACGTTACGATAGAATCAGAAGTAATTCAAAGAACGAGGAGATTATAATATTTATAGATTACAAAACATACATTTATCCAGATGATCGCCCCAGCTTTAGTTTTCTATCGGCTGAGTTAAAATACGAATCGATCGTATAATTAAAAAGTTAGGCAATATAAGACGATTACTGAAACAATAAAAACAATATTTGCCCTTTAAAGTTAGTTTAAAAAAAGCATTGATTCGGGAGAGTGGCTTCGTCTACAGCAAATTCTGAGGGAGTGAGAGAAAAAATTCAACGCAAAATCAATCAAAATTGTTACTGTTAGACTAATACTCAAACGTTAACAATAAGACAGGATTCTCCGTCGAATTCCATTTGCTGTAAGCAAATCGGTTGGCTGAAGTGCTCGAAAAATAGTGAAGTGTGCGATCAGGAAGATTTTAAATAGCCAACTACCAACGGGATAAGTTTCCGCGTCGAATGCAACGTGTCGCGAGCTAGAGATGGACAAAACGGATCACTTTGTTGAACGAATCAGAACTGGATCATTCAGTTCTAATGATCCGGATCTTCCACACGGATCGGATTTTGGGAACAAAATATAAGGAGAAAGCAAATTAGGGAAATGGTTTTCATTCAAGTTCACATTATTGACCCGTACATACAATAATATCATCCTTCTCACACTCACAAGCATTTATAACATTTATGGAATACTTCAAAAAAAAATGTTAAATTTTATCATTTTCTAACAAATCGTCCGATAATTCGCTGATCTGGTGAACCGGATCTTTTAAAAAGTGAGCTACGAATCATTCGTTCACATCAAAGATCCGGATCATTTGAACGGTTCCGGATCTTAACGCCCATCTCTATCGCGAGCTAATCGGTTAAGGGTGAAAATTTTCAAACAAAAATTACGATGTTTTTCAAGTTTTTTTTTTTTGGAATAGACGCCCAAAACCAAAACCGGAAGACTCCCGGACATGTGAGAAACAGGGCCAAACCAAAAACATCTCAATTCGTGTCCCATTCACTCAAATATGTTGTCCAGCGAATCCATCGGGTAGCTTTGGTGGGATAAAATGCCCATCGATGGATTTGAATTTGAGGTATTGGAAGCTTTAAAGGTAACCAATTGCGAAGGACCCGTTCGGTAAGTCGTTTTTATTATTTCTCACATAGACCCATTTTTACATGAGCTGTTGTGATAGTATGTGGCAGTCAGTTTGATTAAGATAATTGAACATTAGGATCGTTCAATTTTATAGAAGGTTTGAGGGTTCTAGCTTCCGTATGTCTTCTGCCGGCATTTTTTTTTTTTCTTACATTTTGGCAGTATTTTGACCAAATTGATGAAGAATTGTGGCGAATTCTGTTTGTATAGTGGTTTGTGTGGGAGGAATTTAGGATTATGTGAACCTTAAATCTTCATACGATTACAAGATCGTGTTGGATTCGGTTGTGCACGCAGTCCTGGCTACCGTGTCTACGGGCGGAGCATGCGGATGACCCATTACTATTACTTTTGAGTTGATTTAGCGATATAATTGGCATTGTTTATATGAGATAAATAGATAATTTGGTGCAATTAGCGTGAACTGATTTACTATCAGAATCAACGCACGATGAGTTAGTTGTCCGGTGGTTTTATTTGTATAGATGCTGAAGGTGAGTGTTGGGAATGTACATTAGAATTCATCATGAATTGGTAGTGTGGGGTTGGGGGCTCACGGTAGTTTTTGGTTTTTCCGGCATGGATTACCATCAGCGCCGCGCCGTAGCGTGGACTCCCAGCGTCCTTGGCGAAATCGTTATTAGGCGCCCCTTACTGTCTTGGCATGTTCAAAACAAAAAGCATGATAAGAGCTGGGATACTTTTAAAATCAATTGGTCTGGGTCTCTTCTCATTGCTCGATCCCGGAAAATGAGAGAGCGGACTGGGCCTTTTGGATAAGGTGAGCGCTGGTACGATGATGTTTACGACCAGAAAATAACCTTCGATGATTTTTTTCTATTAGTTCGACAGGAAAACCTTGAACTAGCTTCAGGAATCTTGAAACCTGGGAGCTGCGGACTGGATCGAATCAAATTTTCAAGATATTTTGCTTGAAACTCGCAAATTTCCTCCCAGTGTTCACTGTACTGTTACGATTTTCTCGCATTGAATTATTATCTTTATCAAATTCTTATTATCTTTATAAAATTAAATTACAAAGATTTCGTCAATTTACCGCATCGAATATATTAACGTGTCGAATGTTAAATTAATTCATACCCTCCAGTTTTGTTGAATCCGTCGATATATTTAAAATGACGCCAGTAAATTAAAATTAGTTGAAAATGAGCTATATTTAGTATGAGTTGATTTATACGTGTACTCTCTCGTCTACGCTCAAAATGCACAAAACCTCTCTCGATGCGATGGATACTTTTTGACAGCTTACTTTGGAGATTCTTTGACACTCGTTTCGACTCTATCCGGAGCTCCCAGCTTGAAACAAAACCAACAGAAATAAAAAAAAATGGGAGTTGTGTAGTTGACTGTATTTGATTCGCCCGTAGATGTCGAAGCGTCAATGGTTCAAAAAATTGAATAAGGGACGAGACTTCATTCGAACCTTGTGTCGTCTACTGTCCAATCACTACACTCTAAATGCACATCTTTTCAGAGTGAGGCTCTCGGAAGACAATCTGTTTGCAGCGAGGAATATCAGGATATTGTTTACGTCGTGTGGGCGTGCAAGGAACATCGTGGCCCCAGATCTGCGTTAAAGGAATATCTGCGGGTCAGAGGAAAACAACCAAGCCCAAGCAACCAGAAGTTCAGATTTTACTTAAATTTACTCTTAACCGAACTAATTGGTTCACATCAAGTTCCAAGCATCCTTAACGGAACTTTAAAGTTTACTTTTACGCTCCCACTATACTAAAAATTACTTAAAATGAGAACTGATTAAGCCAAAATAGCCCTTCTTATCCGAACTTCTGGTTGCTTGGGAAATCTCCTAACAAACTTGAAAGCGGGTGAAGCGCTTATTCAGTCTTGGAAAAATTAGCTTATTCAACTTAAATTGTTTGTTGGGATTAGCGAAGTGATGGCGGGGCTTGATATCTATTACATGTCCCTTGATAACCAATTTTTGAGGGATTCTGATGTAAGAATGCAATCATAGTTCGCCCATCCTCTTGTCTACCATACCCCATCACGAATATCCTCCTCTTGTTTTCCAGTTAAATGTCTGTCGTTTTCCATTCATATGTCTTCCTCTCGGTATTTTCTCCCAAGAAAATGTTTGTTCGTTCCATTACAGAAGTAAAACATTGTCAAGAATGGCACCTATGTGAACATCAGCATCGAAGAAAAATCATACGCGGTTTTTTACAGTCTACTCTGTGCTTCGTCTTTGGCGTATTGAATTCCTCACTTGTTCCATTCTTTTTCTCAATTGTATATCCTGTTCAATTCAAGTGGTATCCGAGCACGTAAAAAAGCTTGATGAAATTTTTCATCATTTCCCACAAATCTGGATTTTGGCGCCCCCTATGTCCTGGCGCCCTTGGCGGGGGCCAACTTGGCCAACCTCACGCTACGGCGCTGATTACCATATAAACATAGTTTGCCTTTGCGTCACTCTTGGATCGTCATCAGAATTATCAAGGGAATGCTTAACGGGGGATATTTTTTTACGGGGAAAAACTAAAAACGGAACTGCTGTTTTGAGCATGTGTTTATAATTACTAATATACGAAATTTGTTAGTTTCTCATTTCATGTATCAATGAGATTCTTGTCCATACAAAATAAGAGGGTTGAAGAAAACTCGAGTACATTTTCTTCGATATATTTTTCATAGTCCTGTCCTGAAATATTGTATATTTACATATTGTGAAAATGTTGGGGCGCCTATTTAATGGTGTTCAATCTGTAGGGTGGTCGTTTCTCAATTATGTATTTGAAAAAGTTGTCACATTTTCTCAGCCAGATGTCAGATGAAGTGTAGAGGAATCTAGCAATTTCTCATATGCCCAGTTGTAATGATTTATATGGGTCATTGTACATGATTGTAAGATAAAACATACAAAACACGTCTGGTGTCTTCCGCTAGTGAAGACATTCCACAAAAAAATCCCGATAAAATTTTCTAGAGAGAGTTTACATTTTTGTCTCTTTACAGTAAGCGTTGAAATGAGAAATGAATTTCTTTGAAAATAAATGTCGGTTTTGCAACTGCAAAACAACTTTACAACTAATAGGTCATTTATATGTTGTAGGATGTTTAATTTATCCAAATCCTTTCTAAAATCTCTGGCCAATTCTTTTTCTACATTCCTCGCGTTGGAGAAATGACGACGTAGGTACTTCACCAAAAATTCAAATGAACAATTGCTCACTTTGAGCGGTAGATTGTTTGTCCTCGCGAGGGATATACAAGTAAACAATTCACGTTTTTCGGTTGTTAGACAGCCGTTAACGATGCAAACCGGATGCCAGTTTTGTCACAGATCTTTATTTCAGGATGAATCGTCTCTTGAGATTCAGTACACTCCCACGCACTTTGCTGTAATAAGCAGATATTGATATTTTTCCTCACGTTAGATGAAAATAATACAATCACGATAGCTGATTATCGCGGACAGTTAAAAGATAAATTAACAATAGCTCTACCGGAGCGATTGGTTGTTTACCCTTTCGATGGGTGAACAAAAACACAACAAAATACGTCGTAACTGAAATATACTTTGTTCTCGCGTCAACATTAACATGCTAGTTACTTGGATTACATCACTTACCAAGGTGAATCCTGATCTAAGTAATGACACTTCCTCTCTCTACTTTCAATACTCCTTCCCGTAACAACCGTAGAGATGCAGACGATTCGTCGGTCTCTGAAACAACGGTTGTTACACTAACATTCCTTCCCTTCCCTATATGATCGTAAGGACGTGGCCGGCGCTGTTATTGACCCATTGAAAGTTGAGCTTTCAGAACTTGCACATTGAGGATGGAGTGCTAATCCCAAGTCCCATCTGTTGGTTCCCTGTGCAATTCCGCTAGTTCTGGTCAATCACGGAGTAGCAACTACGAATTGTACGGTCATCTCATGCTCATGCTCATGCTCAGCAAATTCTGAGTGAGTGAGATTTTTCTGCAAAAATTAAGAAGAACATCCGCAGGAAATTAAAAAAAAAACAATAAAAATGTTGACAGCTTAGCTTTAGCTTAGCTTTAGGTTAGCTTTAGCTTAGCTTTAGCTTAGCTTTAGCTTAGCTTTAGCTTAGCTTTAGCTTAGCTTTAGCTTAGCTTTAGCTTAGCTTTAGCTTAGCTTTAGCTTAGCTTTAGCTTAGCTTTAGCTTAGCTTTAGCTTAGCTTTAGCTTAGCTTTAGCTTAGCTTTGGCTTAGCTTTAGCTTAGCTTTAGCTTAGCTTTAGCTTAGCTTTAGCTTAGCTTTAGCTTAGCTTTAGCTTAGCTTTAGCTTAGCTTTAGCTTAGCTTTAGCTTAGCTTTAGCTTAGCTTTAGCTTAGCTTTAGCTAGCTTTAGCTTAGCTTTAGCTTAGCTTTAGCTTAGCTTTAGCTTAGCTTTAGCTTAGCTTTAGCTTAGCTTTAGCTTAGCTTTAGCTTAGCTTTAGCTTAGCTTTAGCTTAGCTTTAGCTTAGCTGCTCGCCCATATTGACATAGTTTATAATCTTTTGAAAACGGTCTATTATGATGCCTCCGAACCCGGGTAGAATCCGAGATATTGATAACAAAACATGATATTAACTTGTTTGAAATAAGAGTAAAAATAACAAGCGAAAATAACAAAAAAAAAATGCACCGAAATATCATAAAAATATCAGATTTTGCTATTAACAAGAACAAACCAATAGCTCAAGATATTGATAAGTTCTTGTTAATGGCAAAACCTGATATTTTTATGATATTTCGGTGCAAATTTTTATTATTTTCGCTTGCTATTTTTACTCTTATTTCAAACAAGTTAATATCATGTTTTATTATCTATCTTAAGCTTAGCTTTAGCTTAGCTTAGCTGCATGAGAAAATGGGAAAAACTTTTTTCAAATTTTTTGATGGGCCGCCCTTTTATTCGGTTCTATTTGATGCCCTGATGCGCTGGACAAAATTTCAGCCAAATCGGTCAACGTTTGGGCGGTGCTAAACTCGTTGGAAGTTTATATGGAAAAATGTATGCACAAAAATCCACAAACAGTAAATTGCAGTTGGACGGCATAATTTACGTTGAAGAACCATAATACTCATTCAGTTCTTGTAGAATTAATTACAGAATGTTATGCTGAAAACCGCGAGAAGATTAGTGTTTTTAGGCGAAGATATTAGCATTTTACTGGAGTGTTGTAGGGGTGAAATTATTTCTTTTCAAAGGCAAAAGAAACGAAATTTGCTCAAACCCCACTTCAGAGAAATGCTAATAACTTACCGGGCAAACTCTAATCTTCTCGTGGTTTTCTGCATAACATTCTGTATTAAATCTTGAAGCTCTGAATGAGTTCTTCATCGTAAGTTGTGCCGTCCAACTGCAATTCACTGTAGTTGAATGATTTTGCATAAATTTTTGCATATAAATTTCAACGAGTTTAGCACGGCCAAACGTTGACAGATTTGGCTGAAATTTTGTCCAGTGCATCAGGGCATCAAATAGAATTGAATAAGAGGGCGGCCCATCAAAATTTGAAAAGTGTTTTGAGCCACCTAGTATACACTCTCGATAGATAGCATACCGTGAGAGACGTATTTAATTAAAACCGTAAGCAGTACGGGGTTGGACTTTTCTTATACTATATAAATTTCGAATAGAAATATTGTGTTTATTATACAGTAGACGAAAAGTCAAGAGGGTTTGCGTGGAAGTGTCATCAGATTGGATAAATCGACGTTTGAATCTTCATTTACAAAATCACGTACGTCCTTTTGAATAAGTACCCGAGAATATTTATTTATTGTATTCCATGTTCAATTTCGTTATCAAACGCATTCACACGCTATTCTATCCGTATCCGTTCCGTTCATTAGGGACTATTTTAAGTTGATTCAAATAACAGTGGAACACGGCTGAATTAATAAAAACATTGTGCATTCGGTAGCTTAAAACCAAATCTTTCAGATGGTGGCTGTTTGGCTTGCCGCTTCTTGCGGCTTTTCATGGTGTGTTGATGTCAAAATTGAATATTTTTCTAAAGATTCCTCAAAGTTGACAGGTTTCAAGATAGATCAAAGTAGTCTTCTAGACAAACATGTACATCTGCCTTTTTTTATTTCATACTGCCCTTTAAATTAAGTTAAGATGTTTTCTTATCAAAAGAAAGCCTAAGAAATATCGTTCAACTCTTCTGAAGACACCATTACTCTAAAATGTAGTTTTCAGGTCGAAAACTAAAAAAACGCACGTTTTGGGGGCCTTTGAACCAGTGTGCAATGTCGTGATGTAGCGTACCTAGTAATGTAACTTGTACCTAGAAACCGAAAAACTAGTACATGGGAATACGTGAGCTTGAGCTTGAGCTTGATTGACTGCTCGTAGTTGCTACTCCATTATGACCAGATCAGCTGTTCTTGCACAGGGAACCAAAAGATGTTTGCTTGGGACTAGCACACATCTTCAATGTACAAGTACTGGTGATCTCATTTGTTAGGTCATACTGGCGCCTGCCACGTCAGAATGCAAGTCAATGTAGGGAAGGGGGAGGAAATTATGATGCAATCACTCGCCCACTGCAAGCCGAATATACCTCTGCACTTGCCACGAGTTCATGCGGAATTTGTTGGAATTTTTGGGTTAGGTTCGAGAGGCAGAGGTCCGTCTTGGTTAACGAGCTGCCAATGTGATAGATAGGAGAAAGCAACTGATGGAATTTCTAATTGGATGTAGGAAACGAGCTCTATAGTTCATTTCCAATTCTAGCAGATTACTGTTAGAATACTCAAATTGAAGTAGGTATAGTAATGGAAACGGTATGGAATCGATTTTCAGTTCTAGCGATTGCTAGAACATGAGAAATATAGAGAAAGATACAAAGTAGGAGAATGGAATGGACCTGGGATTAAACCCATGACCTCCTGCGTATGAGGCAGAAGTAGTAGCCATATGACTACCAAGCCCGCTACCATTAGTACATGGGAATACGTGTCGTTTAAAGTGGTATTGAGTTTAGACTTGAAGCCTTGGTTGGTTGCATCGACATGGCCTAAGACAATAAAGTATCGTGAGTTTGTGAATCGAATGAATGATACATGGAAACTAACCGTTAAAAATGTCAATTGATATGCTGTAATTTATCTACTAACCGAACGATCTTGCTTAGAGTATTTGTAAATTGTTTACTATGCTAAAAATGTTGTTAGTCATGTTGTTTTTATCTGTTGATTTTGATGATGAAGAATTGTAGCGTAATTTAATGTAGCCTGTTTCGATTAAACTTGATGTTTATTGTTAACTAGCAGACCTGACGAACTTCGTTTCGCCTAAAATTGATTTATTTTATGTTTAGATGTCAGGATATGCCGAAATTTCTGTTTAATTTGTATGGGAGCCCCTTTCCAAAGAGGGGAGGGTCTTGAACCGTCTTAAGAACCTTCCCGGCCATAAAACCTCTGCATACAAATTTTCACGCCGATCGGTTCAGTAGTTTTCGAGACAGAAATTCATTTTTATGTATATAGAAGAAGAAGATTTAATTTTAATAGGTTCAATAAGACCAGTGTAGGTCAGTTGGATACAAAATAAACAAAGAATAAAGAATGTACTGTGGCTTAAAGTGTGGGATAAATTAGCAGTTACGTGCCAATTCAATATCCCTCCACGAATACCACTGCACTTCACTTTTTCTCAAAGCGTAATCTAAAAAAAGTTTTTAAGCACTTTTCCGCATAGAAGCCACCCGGAAATATTGATGGGATGCTTATGAAACTTTCCTTTGGAAATTATTCACTTGTTTGTAGCAGAAGCTTAACACTAATCGTGATACTTGCCCGAAGAAATTATAAAAATTTAATTGTTGATTTTTGGTAAGAAGGTTGGATTTTTTTGTACTGACTGTGGCACTTCTGTATTATGCCATGATAAGGGGATAGCCTATATAATCAATCACATAGGGTAGATGGACCAGTCGTGGTTATAGCACCGACAAACCGACGGGCCTGTCTAATTCCGAAATTGGCAAAAAAATTGAACGCCGTTTTACTTGCAGTGTAGTAACTCGTTCTGTCACTGCTGACATAAGCGATCATTGCGTTGCGTTGCGTTGCGTTGTAACAGAGTATTTCGTAGATTGCATACTGATAGCTGTCATGTATTTTCTTTAACTTTCTTACCCCAACTGCTTATGGAATACTATTTGGGATTTAATAGCAACCCAATTGGGGGTCAAAAATGATAAAGCATGAAAGCTACCATTGCCGGCCACACCCATCTTCTCTGTTACTAAGGAAGGGAAGGAAATGATGATATGACATCTACTTAACGAGAGGCACTGCTGACATAAGCGATCATTTCACAAAGAAAATCAAGAAAGAGAGAAAGGAAAGTGCGCGAGAATCGACCAGTTGTTCGGTGTAAACATCATATGCACGCTTTGAGTAATCTACACAGCGATGTTAATTAAAATAAAAATAAAATTAAAAATCTCTTCGCAATGCTAAAATCGACAGTAAAAATCCTATACCATCATCACTACAGAATGCATTAAAGCTAAAAAAATAATTCTAGCATGAAAATATTGATCTATATGATAAACATTCTCATTTAGAATGCAAACCCGAATATTGATTGATATTCGATAGCTGATAAAATTCTACGAAGAGTGCATGCTCTAATTTGCCCACACACATGTGAGAGCTGTTGTGTAAATCATCGCACAGATGGAGTTAGTGGAATAAATTGCCACGAGTTTTGAAGAACTGTACATGGGAAGGCACGTCGGTTTATCGGTGGTTATAGCACCAGTTGTGGCACTAGTAGTTAGATGTACCAATCGTGGTTATAACACCAAGTGGCAGAAAATATCTCATAACGAAACATGTTTTGATCAGTGAACCATATTCATGTGACACGATAACACCGTTAATCAGGAATGAGAATTGAGACGGCTCTCTTCTTACTCTTAATTTCTCACTAATGACCCTTTCGGCCAAATAACCTTTTTGGCCTAATGACCCTTTCGGTTAAATGATCCTTTCGGCCAAATGACTTTCGGCCTATTCGGCCAAATGGTATATTTGGCCAAACAACTTTCGGCCTACTTGTCATAATACGAGTTTGTACCTTCATATTTGATTCCACCACTTGATTGTACTTTGACAGATACGTATTTCGACCTCAACAGTGAGGTCGTCTTCAGAATCTCGTACCATGACTCGACTTGGCATTCGGCCAAATGGCTTTCAGCCGAATGGGTTTCGGCCAGGATTTGTAGAAATCACTCTCAATAGATAACGAACAACGATAAAAGAGAGGCAAAAACTGTTCCAAATCATAACAAGCCATGATAACAAATCTATCAAACTTGTATACAAGTGCGAAAAAATAGAATCGGATAGGCAGCCCCCACAAAAAAGTGATGATTCTCGCTTTGTTTTAGCTCCTCTAGTGTTGGTTACTGCACAGCTGTGTAGATCAAGTTGAAATGCATCATCAGAGCCAGTGCTCCCCACATTTGGAGCTTTAAAACAGGAATTTATAATGGGGTATAAAATCTCGAATTAGTTCTCTATCATGACAGCTTGCGAAAAAAGTTTCTCGCGGTATGCTACATATCGTATATGTATACAGAGATGATAAGTGAGAGACTTGCTCTTTCTCTTTATGATTCAATCCCTGGTTTCTGCCAAACGACCCTTCCTCGTGCAGGAAAACTCAGGTGCGAAATTGATTCTCTCCGTTTCTTTTTCGACCTTTTGTTCTTTTTGATTTTTTGGTTCTTCTGACCTTTTGCCCCGTTTGACGTTCTCTTCTTTCGACCTTTTGTATCGTTGGACGTTTTTCCTTTCGACTGTTTGTTCCTTCGACCTTTTGTATTTTGACATTTTGGGATCGCAGCAATCATTGCCCGTGGTCGGTTGCGTCAAATTTTTGCAGAGAAGATTTTTTTCGCATCCGATATTTTCTGTAGCCAAAAAGTGTACTGTGAAAGTTTGGCCTGTGCGAGTGTGAGTTCTAAAACGACCAGGGAAATGTTTTGTGCTTTAAAAGAATTGTCAAGCCAATTGTTATGCTGGGCTATATAGACTGGCTGTGAGTTTTGGAGAGAATGCGGATAGTGCCTACCAATCTGGAGGGTAGCGAAGATTATTGAAACCTGGTGCGATCGAGGTGATGTTCTCCGACCAAGATTCATGGAATACAAGAGTGACAACAGTTTGTTAAGTAAAATTTGCCTGTTATTATTGTTTCTTTTGTAGTTTTTTTTTTAAACTAAATTAGCAATTGCCTGATTATTTCCAAAATGTCCAATGGTGGTGAAACTTATTTTAACATATAGGGGAGATTCCCCAGCGCCGGACACCTCCCAATACCGGACACCTCCCAATACCGGACACCTCCCAATACCGGACACCAGTGGCGTAGCCAGAAAATTGGTCTGGGGTTTTCGAAAAAAAATTCTTCTGAAAATTTTGTCTCTGGGGGGGGTTTTATGCCCATAACCACCCCCCTGGCTACACCACTGCCGGACACTTCTAAAACGGCACTTGCCGAGATCCCTCCATCATCTTATATACAGTATGGTCCATAAAAATGCGAAAACATCAAAATTATAGTTACGTAGTTACATAGGTGAGAGACTATGTTACATAGTAAAATTTTTTCATGAATACATTTACTAGATACAAATGTTTTTTCATGATACGTTTGCTTACACACATATATATGAATAGTATGTAGAAATAACCCTTTAATGTACAAAAACATAAGTTAAAACCCAGATTAATCCACCTAGCGGTGATAGTGCCTTTCTCGACCTTCGTAAAATGTGCACATATTTTGTCCCATTCCCGAATGTCGCAACTGCATCGCGAGTGGTGCACGATTATGGCACAGATGCGCACTACTCGCGATGCAGTTGCAACATCCGGAAATGCGAGAAAATGCGATTGTCGCGAGACCTCGGTTCGGTTTTCAACTTGATCTTCAATATGCTAATAAGAATTTCGACATTTTTTTTCCTTTTCTAATCTTTTTGACGTACATACCCATGTTTTATTTTACCCAGTCATATATTTTGAGGATATTACTTTTGGATGTTTGTTAAACTGAAGCTCCGACTACACAAAAAGAAAACGAAAATGTCATTCCCATCGAGCGGAGAGCAATATTTGTTATGATATAAATCTCATGACCGTCCTTCTGCCAAACTCCCGTATGAAGAGGGAGGGAAGCGTATCAGTGTGGAAGCATCCGATAGATCGTTTTCGGAGAGAAATTATAGCCTTTCGGTACAACTTTGTTGCACAAGAAAGGCAAAAATTATGGCCAATTTCTAAGGTAATAGTCCAATCTGGCCAATTTTCAATAGAAAATAATAGAACAGGATTCCGCGTCCAATGCAATTTGTTGTATCGATCAAGGGTATATGCATTAAAAGTGAGCTAGGCTTTTCTACGCGCCTTTTTTAAAACACAAAGTATTTTGGCCATAATTTCTGTGCCCATAGTCCAATCTTCAATATAAAACAATACGGCAGGATTCCGCGTCGAGTGGAACTTGTTGTAAGTGAATTGGTTGAGAATAAGTACCAAAAAAGTGAGCTAAAATTTTCGCACTTTTGGCAGGAACTAATAACCGGGACGTGATTGTCCCGAAGAACCGATTAAAAATTCATGCAACCCAGAAGAGCTGACGAGACCAGCTCCGCCAGAGGCGCTAGTGTATTTTACTCAAATTGTGGTAAATTTGCGAGAGAGTGTTTTGTTCAGTGTAGACTTTTCTACTGTCAAAGTTTTGTTTACATTCCTCAACGGATGATGTCACGTTACTTCAGAAGTGTTCGGTTGTTTTCTTCCGCTGTATTTTATTTGCACAAACGTTTGCATAAACCGGTGGTAAATACCGTAAATAAAAAAACAAACATTAAATAAAATTAACAATAATCAATGCATTGCCGCGGTTTTAGACGACTTCATGGCATCAGATACAGGTAAGAATCTAATCAAGAAATGTTGGAATAGAATTTAGCTGTTGTTCGCTGATTGTTTAGACTTAAAATCTACTTTTCAATAACCATAGTTGCGGTTTTTCAGCTAATATGCAACGGTCAGGGGAAAAATCCACATATGGCAAGCTGCTAAATTGTTGCTTGCTAATCCCATGAAACAATTCCGTTACCTTATCACTAGCAGCAGAACGCCAGCTTACCCGCATCAACAGAATATGAGTTACATATTTACATGAAACGGTCGTGTGTACCCTGAACTGATAGTATTTACTCGAGAAATAGATGCCGGAATGCTTGGTGGAAGCAGCCCTGAAAGAAGTTTGGAATGCTTGATCGTTGCTGGTGTTTCAATAACAGATGACAAAAGCAAGATTATTTTGACGGCTATTTCTGGAACAAGGTGAGTTCAATATTCAATTTTCTGTGACTGAATAAGACTTTAAGTCTTCCACACTTACCTCCAGATATCGATCCGGAAAAAAGAAAAGACCATCGAAAAGTATTTTGCTGTCCAATTCATCAAGAATTGCACAGCAGGAGGAAAATCATTCAAAGATTTGCTCCGAACAAGTCTAATCTGTATTGGCTATACAGCAACTGTTTGAGCTGAATTTGATCAACATCAAGAAAGTTAGCATCAGCGTCAGAGGACCTACTGAGCCATTACGGACGAATATGATTATCTGAACGAGAATTAAGCAAGCGGAAAACGATAAAAAAAACACATGGATTCGGGCTCGGAGAATTCGGTTTGGTGAAAAACGAATCACGGAAGAAACCTCAAAAGTCTAATGGCAGTTCTTCTGAAATCATATCTCATAATTTGCTGCTAAATATCTACCCGGAGAAGTAAACACGCATATCGTTGAGCGAATTTTGGAACTTGACAAAACTGCAAAGGAACGGTTGCTGGCAAAAAGTGCAAACCACAAGGTATTATAATAACTGCTAGAATTTTGCCCTCATGGAACCAGAGTCGAGTGTGCATTTACTGAAGGCTGCGGATAGCGCATTTTGAACAGTAAGGATGATGACGTTATTACTATCGAATCGTAATCGCCGATGTTAAGAAGGAGAAGGCGGATAAACCTGGGGATAAACAATCAACCTCCAAGGTATTCAATAACCGGTCAGTATGGTGCACAACTTGATTCACCCTATGGTATTAGCCCACCCACAATTAAAGCGTGTATTGAATTTTGTAAAATTGTTTTACAGAGTTTATTGTCAACAATCCATTATTTGCCTCACACGGACGCGAAGAAGAAGTTGTGACGATTACGCACACTTCTGCTGATCGAATGTTTCACTTCTGAGAATATAGAAACGCCTGTCGGATTCTTTGCCTTTTTGGTGGCAGTGGTAAGAAAGCGCATTGTGAGAGCATGCCTGTCTTCTGTATTCGAGAGTGCTGTCCGACTGGTGGCCATCATAGCCGCGGTGCTTTGATGTAATTAACTTGATAGTGTCAAGCTCATTCGGGTGACCAATGTTAGTTTGTACCTTTTACTATACTTTTTTTTAAACTTTTAAAACATGTTTGGTGGAATGGCTTATATGTATTCCAATAAATTCCAGCATTTGATGACTCTAAAGATTCATATTTCGACAGGAACAGTATAGTACCTATATGGCCTTCTCCAGTGTTTCACTGTTAACTGACCGTTAAGAAGAATAACTCATGTCTTACATTTTACACCAACAATAAAATATGTATACACATATAAGATAAATAAATTAATTCTATATCAATTGTTACATAGAACCAAAATGAACCGAACAACAACATGCAAGCGACACGGTGGCAATTCACATCTGGCTGGTTTGAACCTTCTTAGGAAACCATTGCAAAACTATCTCAATCAGGCTCCTCCATCGAGTCTTGATCCGTTCAGTGAGGGAGGTCCAAATAGCGAAGTGGGTTGAGGTACTGCTGGTGTTTTGGATACGTGTTGGTTCAGCAGATCCAAATGGCTGTCCAAGCGGGATATTTGAATCGTCAGATCCTCAATCAACCATTGCCACCGGAAACCCTTTTATTGTTGAATCAGTTGCTGAAGTATTTAGTGAGTATTTAGTTTGCTAAAATTTGTTGTTAGTTACGCATTTCCTAATTTTAGCAATTACATGTCATGCAGAATAATTTACGATGTGAAGGCGCTTCCAATAATCAAATGCCGATTATTTCGAAAATAAAGCAAAAAATCGCTAGATTGGAGAACCACCCAACAAGCAGTCAACATGAAGCACCAACAGCAGGATTTTGGAAAAGCAACTAGGTACCTGGCAAATAACGTCGATCGTGAACTGAATGATCTAACTACGTCTCAGAATAAATTATCGGAAATGAAATTAGGTAAAGAACATATCACCATAGCTCTAAAGGCGGTAGTATCGGTACCGGTTCTACTAGTCAACACTGATCAATGGAAGTTGCCAACCATTGACAAGGATGAAGAACACGATTTTACTGATTTTTGTCGTGCATCTAGAACGATGGCAAAATCCACACTTCCCACTTCCCACTACTGAATCAAACATCTAGTGAGTATTCTCGAAGTTATTATCAAGACAATGCAATTCATGAATCCCAAATATATTTTTAGCACCTGGTCCACCTGTCGTGGAGGAATTGAAGGTGGATGACCGGATTTCTCAGTCGATACTGTCAGTGACGGTTAGCCTGCTAGACAACATACTTTCACAGATTTGCTTGCTATGCGCTTGAATCTTGAATACCTAGAAAGTTTTGTATGCTATTTTAAATCAATAATCAGTTATATTGCATCAGGGCACTAAAATGTATTAGTATTGCATGTATTTTGCAAATGATAATAAAATTGAGAACCTATACTGTAACGATAATTATTGGCTGAAATAACATTATTTCTTTACTGAGATAAATCATGAATTAAAATTTATATTAATATTGTAAGAATTTCTTAAAACAAACTTATGAAAATTCATAAGGTTGCTTAATGAAATTAGTAAAGTAAACATAAGATAAACATATACGTTAAGGCTCCCCCAGACCTAAGCAATTTCACTGCCGCGACGGCGACAACTAGTAGCCGCGATTCTATCGTTGGGTCGCTGCAAGCAATGTTCTATTTACACTTCCATATCAACGTCGCCAAGCGATAGAATCGCGTCGCGGCTGTCGCATCGCGTGTATTTGGGGAACCTTTATTTGTTATAGACCTGGTTCATCCAAAGTTCATGCTGGTTCATAAAGCTACCTTATGTTTTTCAAACCGATTCCTTGTGGCTAATTTTCATAAGGTAAACTAATAAGTTTTTTTTACGTGAGTGTACTGCAGCAATATCCGTTTCTGAAGCTCCTAAAACTTATCAAAACCGGCTCGTTTCTTTTCTATCGATTATGGGACACAATGAAAACCATTCGGATTACAAAACTAAGAACAAGTTCAAGGAATATTAATTCCGTGAAGAAACGATGACCAAACAGCAGGTTGAAAAAGCCGACTTCTAGCCGTTACATCCGGAAAAAAAGCTGCAATACCGGCGGCATCTGTGATTAGCCTTTGTATTGCTCAAATTGCATCAGATGTCTACGTTTCCGAAGCAATGACCCTTGGAAGTGGGAGTGCATGTTGTTTTCCGTAATCATGCGGTCCTTCGAAGCCCTCCACGATGTCCTTACTGCTAACAGTTGAGGCCCTCATTACAATCATGTTTTCTCAATTACACGGCTCATATGGAACTCGATCGCACAATAGGTAGGTTTAGCAGAATTTGATTCAAATCAGTCAAAAATATTTAATTCATCACACTCCATTTGTAGCTAATGAATGTTGGAGCGCAGCCTCGTATGGCCTACGTACATAAGAAATTCTGGTGCTTATGTTCCGGATAGATAAATGTACACGAAATTACCTATATGACAACGCGGGGGCAAGATGAGTTTATTGGTGTGAAAGTTATCCGCCGACCAGGGGACAAATACGGAAACTGAGATGTAAGATGTTTGTTTCCTTGGGCGTGAAGGAAAGGCAGCAAGATGTTATGCCGGACTTGGCGAACCTGGGATCGTCAACGATATCGCTGTCGTTGATGTGTGAAGAAACTGGAGTTGTACGGGATAAATGTCGTCGTTTGGAGAAAGCTTTGCGCTTAACAGAGTGGGTCCCAGCAGGTTACCAAAATCAATGAACTTTGGCACTTCTTTCATAATATTTCAATATATACTCAGCGCTTCTCAACTAAATGCACATTGTGAAGGTGAACAAACACACGGACTAACTGTGAACGAATTCTATGTATTATGGCTGAATAAAAGCATGATTCTGCAAGGGAGACATGATACAGGGAGAAATGAAATGCAAAGGCAGATCTTGTTAGTAATGGAAATTGAGCAATTATTTCGAAATAAGTTCATGACATTCTGTGCCACTTAATAATTAAACCGCTTTAAGTGTACATATACGTGGGGCCTCCTTAGCCGTGCGGTAAGATGCGCGGCTACAAAGCAAGACCATCCTGAGGGTGGCTGGGTTCGATTCCCGTTGCCGGTCCAGACAATTTTAGGTTTTCAATTTGTTTCGACTTCCCTCAAAGTATCATCGTGTTAGCCTCATGGTGCAGAAATGGTAACTTGGCTTAGAAACCTCGCAGTTAATAACTGTGGAAGTGCTTAATGAACACTGAAGCTGCGAGGCTGCAATGTCCCCAGGGGGGGATGTAATGTCAATGAAGAAGAAGAAGAAGAAGTGCATACACAAGCATACTAGGAGTTAACATTCTGAAAACAGTATGGTGAGGGGCATCTATAAAACAATAAAGCGGTGATTTCTTTCTTACAGTAAGTTAAAACCGGGAACAGTTCCCCTATTTAGAGTGGTTAAGTTTTGACAGCCTTCGTGTATAGTGTAGTATCTGCCCTAGCTACACCACTGGCTGTCTGGTACACCAGTCCCACCAAGCATTGGAGCGGAGTCTGATAAAGAGCTTATTGCGCCACAATTTGTCTTGTTCAGCTAAAAAACTAGCTTATTCAACTTAAATAGTTTGTTGGGGTGGCAATCGAAAGAATCAAGATTTAGTTTTATCACTGACTGCACACCCGAGCAGACGCGCGTTTAACTGTATCACTTAGGGCAAATTTCTTCACCTTCGCTTAACTCTTAAGCGGTGCTCACCCATACGTTTAAACCTGGTTTAAGGCTTAAGCAGAGGTGAAGAAATTGACCCTTACAGTATTTATCACAGTCTCGTAACCCAATCTCCCACGAGTTTATTATATATAGAAATAAGTATTCGATATTAGCAGTGGAGGGTAGCCAACCAGCCATTGTTTTCGATTCATTCAACTGATCAACTGCATTGGATGTGGATTTCGTTAACCCGTCGAAGAGATACTATAACATTACCCGAAAATCATTCATAAGAATGCTCTATATCCTTGAATGTGTTTCCTTTATTCACAATAAGGTATCCATCCAGTTGGATATACCAGGAATAATGCGGTAAGTCATCCAATCAACCGGAAATTCATTTATAGAGTGATGGATAAACACCGTTTGCTGAAGTGTAGGATTATATGTACAAACTTTAATCAGCTTTATGACAGATGCTTCTTCAGGAATAAGGTGCAATTGCCAGATCAATAACGTGCGAACACATTGCAAACTAAATTGATTGCACTGACTAAGTTGGTGCCACAAAGGAAATCCGAAGAATCGACTGAAAGAATCCCCGATGGAGCTTCCTGTGGAATCTTTGGTGGAATTCCTGGAGAAATCTTTGGTGGAACTTCTCGAAGAAATCAAGGTGGAATTTCTCAAGTAATTTCAGGAGGAATTCTTAGTAGGCCTTACGGTGGTATCCTGGTGGAACCCTGGATGAATCCTTGATTGAACTTCTCGAAGAATCCCTGCTGGAACTCCTAGAGGAATTCTTATTAGACCTCCTGGAGGAATCCCGGGTGGAGCTTCTGGATGAATCTTTGGTGGAACTTCTGGAGGAATCTCTGGTGGAAGTACTGGAGATATCCCTGGTAGAACCTCTGGAGATATCCCTGGTAGAACTTCTTGAGAAACCTTTGGTGGAGCTTCTGGAGGAAACTAAGGTGGAACTTCTGGAGGAATCCCTGGATGAATCCTTGGTGGACTCCTAGAGGAATCCTTAGTAGACCTTACGGTGGAATCTGGTGGTACAACAAATGATAGAATGCCTGGTGGAACTCCTGGAGGAATCCTTGTTGGAACTCCTGAAGGAATTCCTGGTGAAACTCCTGGTGGAGCTTCTGGAGGAATCTTTGGTGGAACTCCTGGACAAATCCCTGGTGGAACTCGATGAATCCTTGATGGAACTACTCAAGGAATCCCTGCTGAAACTCCTAGAGTAATTCTTAGTAGACATTACGGTGGAATCCCTGGTAAAAGTGCTGGAGGAATCCTTGGTGGAACTTCTGGATAAATCCTCGATGAAACTTCTGAAGAAATCCTTGGTGAAACTACTGGAGGAATCCTTGGTGGAACTCCTGAAGGAATTCCTGGTGAAACTTTTGGTGGAACTTCTCGAGAAAACCAAGGTGGAACTTCTGGAATAGTCCCTGGTGGAACTCCTGGATGAATCCTTGACTGAACTTCTCGTGGAATCCCTGCTGAAACTCCTAGAGGAATTCTTAGTAGACATTACGGTGGAATCCCTGGTAAAACTGCTTGTGGTACTCCTGGAGGAATCCTTGGTGGAACTTCCAGAGGAAACCCTGGTGGAGCTTCTAGAAGAATCTCTGGTAAAACTTCTCGTAGAATCCCTGCTGGAACTCCTTGAAAATAGATGAAGTGACGGAGCGGCAACAGAATGTGTTGTACGGATCCAGAACGTTCTACTCTTGAACATACATATCTTTTAATCCTCCAGTTCTTCGTCATGTTGGATCAGCGCCTCCCGTGTTATTTTTTGGTCGAAAATTGCATTTACTAATATCGCAGGTGGAAGGTGAAGGAAAACCGGTGAAAGTGAAAAAAAATAAAAACACAATGCTGTCATGTTTTGCACGGAAAGCAAATGATGGAGAAAAACTGGCAACTGACTTGGTGTCTTTTCATTTGTATACCTAGAACTCTACACACCGATGGAGACTTCAAGCGCAACACCGAAAAATTCCGAGTGTCTGGTCCCGGTTATTAGTTCCTGCATTTGGTGCGCACACACACATACACACACAGACACCATCTCAGTTCGTCGAGCTGAGTCGATTGGTATTTAACACTATGGAACTCCATAGGCAAAAGGCGAAAATGGTGTTTCGGCCATAACTTCCGACCCATATTTCGATGTGGCCAATGTTCAATAGGACACATTGGGACAGGATTATGCGTTAAACGTAACTTGTTGCGAGCAAATCAGCTAGAGATAAATGCCTAAAATTGAGTGACATTCTTTACGCGATTTGTTCGTAAAGTTTGCGTTTTAGCCATAACTTCCGATCCCATGGTCCGATCTGGCCAATTTTCAATAGGAAACAATGGTACAGGATTCTACGTCGAACGCAACTTGTTGCGAGCAATTCGATTGAGGATAAGTGCCTGAAAAATGAGTGACATTTTTGCGCGATTTTACGTATAAATTTGTATTTTGGCCATTACTTCCGATCCCATAGTCCGATATGGTCAATTTTCAAACAACGAGACAGGATTCTACGTCGCATGCAACTTGTTGTGAGCAAATCAGTTAAGGATATGTGCCCGAAAAATGAGTGACATATTTTACGCGATTTTTTTGTTTGAATTTGTATTTTGACCATAACTTTCGATCCCATAGTCTGATCTGGCCAATTTCAAATAGGAAACAATGAGACAGGATTTTGCGTCGAATGCAACTTGTTGCGAGCAAATCGGTTGAGAATAAGTGCCCGAAAAATGAGTGACATTTTTTACGCGATTTTTTCGTAAAAATTTGTATTTGGCCATAACTTTCGATCCCATAGTCCAATGTGGCCAATTTTCAATAGGAAACAATGGGACAGGATTTTGCGTCGAATGCAACTTGTTGCGAGCAAATTGGCTCAGGATAAGTGTCCGAAAAATGAGTGACATTTTTACGCGGTTTTTTCGTATGAATTTGTATATTGGCCATAACTATAGATCCCATAGTCCAATGTGGCCAGTTTTCAATCGGAAACAATGGGACAGGATTCTGCGTCGAATGCAACTTGTTGCGAGCCAATCGGTGTAGGATAAGTGCCCGAAAAATAAGTGACATTTTTACGTGATTTTTCGTATGAATTTGTATTTGGCCATAACTTTCGATCCCATAGTCCGATCTGGCCAATTTCAAATAGGAAACAATGGAACAGGATTCTGCGTCGAATGCAACTTGTTGCGAGCAAATCAGTTAAGGATAAGTGCCCGAAAATGAGTGACATTTTTTTGAGTAGTTTTGCGCACACACACACACACATACACACACACATACACACACACACACACACACCCAGACATCACATCAATTCGTCGAGCTGAGTCGATTGGTATATAACACTATGGGTCTCCGGGCCTTCTATAAAAGTTTGTTTTTGGAGCGATCATATAGCCTTTACCGTATACTTAGTATACGAGAAAGGCAAAAACATTTTCGCATTTTTTTATGGGCCATACTGTAGTACAAAAAGCTATGGAAAATTCTTTTAACTGCATGGAAAATCAGATCCTCGTGTCGTGAACTTTTTACAAAATTTGAAATTGAACAAAAATGTCAAAAAAAATCATGTTTCGCCATATTTTAGAAGGTTTGAATCCACAATATTAAAATCAATCGAATCCATTTTAAATATGTCAAGATGGTCAAAACTAGTCATATTTCAAATAGCAATCATGATTTGTTAGATATATAATGTATCTATGGTGCATAACCAAATTTATGTATCCTGTAGCTGTCCCCCAGGGTCCGGACAGTGAGTGATGTGATCAAATAGCCATTTTATGCACTTGTTTTGTTAAACTTACTTCAATTCATTTGTTTTTTTCTTTCTGAGGTATCAGAAAACCACAGAAATAAGCAGAAACAAAATTTGAAGATATCATTGAAAATGGAGGGAATTTTGAGCAGGATGTAAGAAATTGAGCTGGCGAGTAAAATATACTTTACTAACACGTGTTAATATCTACAACTTGAAGCAAGTGAAAGATATTATTATTCTAAATGATGTCTTCACTCATTTAATAGGAATATGGTCATATTTGCACATGATGCAATAGTGTCCGGTACTCGGGGACACTTTTCTGAACCGTGAAAATTTTCACCAAAATTCATCATCAAAATACATCGTCCAAAAACGTGTTCAAATGATCAAATATAGTTTGTATGAATCATCAATGATCATATTTTGTGTATATGGTATACAAGTAAACATAATCCGGATGCTTAGAGAGTTTTTCGTTAAATGGCTTATGTGTCCGGCACTGGGGGATCTCCCCCTACAACTACTGTTTTGTGTTACTATTGTTGTTTTATATTTGTAATTAGAGGGAGGAACAATTTGCATGACATAATGGAAAGACCCATAAAGTACGTCACATCAAAAATCTATTTTTTTGATATTAGCAGGAAATACATTAACTGGATATTGTCTTTTTCGTAAAATCGTGATAAATTCAATACACACAATTCTTCTCATGGTAGATATTACATTACATTTTCACGAATATAGACTGTTCCAGAAATTGTAAGCACACTAACAAGTCGTCGGGAAACTGAGCTGCATGTAATGTTCCATAAAAATCTCGATCCTTTAAATAACATCTATTTAATAAACGTGATGCATTTTTTTCGTACATTTTACGTTAAAATTAGAAAATATTTAGCTATTTTGGTCAGAAAATTTGGTTTGCACAAATTGACCATTTTTTGAACGCTTTTTCTTGAAAAGCATCTAGGAAAGAACGTATAGCTATTTTTTTATTCTCTTATTTATTTGGTAGGCACTCTGTGTTACTTAACCGCTACTGTGCCGAGATCTACTGTGGTATTCTGCTGCCAGAATCCACACAGAATCTATTTTTAGATTTTTCCATTATTCATTGTTGTTGTCGTTGCTGGTCCATCTCGTCGTGAGTCCATTGTGATCGTTTTGTCCATGTCGTGTATCCAATGATCGTTGCATTGTCCGGTTGCCATTTATCCGGGTAACGTTTGGAGGAATGCCTTCGAGAAGAACAAGTTGTCAGTCGTCATCAGGCAGCCGTGATACGGTGAGGCGTGCATCCCAGTACGCCACCGCATAGGCTGCGCATCCGGCGACTGTGGAGGGGTTTTTGTGGAGGGGCTGGAGTAAAATGTTAGTTTTGTCGTCGAGAAGAGGTTGCAAATATCTTACGATGTTCAGAAAACCCAGATAAAGTGCAAAAAATATTTTCTGGGCTACTGTGATGGTCATCCCAAAGAGCTTCCAAGGGTTTTATCATTTCGCATCTCGATATTTCCATGAGTCGATGCTCCCTTCAATATCGACTCTTGGAGGTTTGACTGTAATACTTTTTATCAGTACCAGCGTGGCAAATTGATAATATTTATTTCAAGTTTAAGCTTCATCAGTTGTGTGTGTGTGTGTACAAACTAACCCCCACTGTCTGGCAGTGATCTTATGGAAGAAAGCTGTCTGTTAAAACAGTCAGATTTAATCCGGGGCTTAGAAAGTGCTAGCTCTACTGCAGCTCCAGTGACCCATTTCAGAGTGCCTGGTATTTCATGTCCACTCCGAGGTCACTATCACTAACAGTAAGCCCCGCTTGATTATGCTACCGTTTATCAAATGGATAAAGATATCACAATCAAACTTCTGGATTCAAAAATATATAAAATATATTTTGAATTCAGCGCGCATTTAGTTTAATTCATTATACATATATTTTTTAAATAGTTCTTGTATCTTACTTGTATCTTACCATTTCTATGTTCCCACAGTGTGACATTGAAAACGTGGGTTTTAAAATTAAATTTGGAACACTTGCTGCATATCATTGAAGAGGCAATCATCATCATAATTATCTATCCATTGCTAAAAAAAGAATAGGTAGTTCTATCTGGCTCTCAAATCTTTCTAGAATATGCGGAATGTTTCGGTTCAACAGTAATTTTAGTTCCTTTTAACGCGGGGTAATATAGTGTTTCAACCCTATTAAATTTGAACACTACTGGTTTACCGAAATGAAGAAAGGATCTAATCCACCACATATCTCTCATGCATTACATTACAGTGTTCAACACAACAATTCGTAGACTGTATTCAAATAATTTTTATTGTAATGTTTCATGCTAAAATAGATTAAAATAATTGAACAACACCATATTATTGCGTTGTACAAACATATATGTTTTAAAATTTGGAAAGTTTACGTACCCTCCAAGGGGCTCTTACGATAGTCTACTAGGGAGGGGTTGAAAATGTCAAAATTTGGATTACGTGGTTTATCGACTGCCCTTTCAGTGGTGCTGGTTTGCGTGGATCCGCTATCAAATCGACGCACGAATCCCCGTCCACAAAAGCAGACAAGTCGCATCGAGGATTTAATACTGAAATAGTTGAGAAGTAGAGGAAATGGTTTGATCTCACCAATTTTCCGGAAGTTATTTTCTGGAAGCGTATGCTAAAGAAACCTCTAGCATGGAAGTCGGCCTTTTCTTGAATTTTTTTTTCACGTGCTTGATTAAGTCCATTCTTTGGCTGGTTTGATAGAATTCCAGCTAGCTTGCGAGGTAGCGACTGTATTCCAGCCAAAGATTTAAGAGGCAGCAACGCATTCCACGCTCCAACGCATTCCACGCTATGACACTGGCACACTGGCACTTACATCATCACACTTTATCTTTCCACATCCATATCCGCCCAAACAGTAACTTCTAAAGTTCACAAAAATGTTAGTTTTCCTTCACTCTGTTCTTTTAAGGTTTTGAAAAAAAAGGGTGACAGACGATTTTTTTTTCGACCGTCTCCGAGCATAGGCAACTATGATCCTCCATAACAAAAAATTGCACCGAAATGTCTTCAAGTTTAAGCTTCATTAGTTTTGCTAAAATTCATGTATTCCTTCTACTCTATAACTAGATCTTAACTCAGAAATAAATCAGACCTTTAACAGCATAAAAACAAAATATATTTATATTTGTAAAGTTCATACTAAACATGCTTAAAAAGTAATATCAAGTTACACATTCTTCTCTGGGCATTATACAAATTGAGTATAGCCTGCACATTAATAAAGTTGAGGCCAGTACAAACGCGGTTAGCATGAGTTTTCTTTTTTAGAATGTGTTGGAAGATAAACGAATGTTTTTTCATTTTGATAAGAAAATTATTTTGAGCTTTTTAGTGGAATGTTTTCACCTGTCATAAGACGAGTTTAAACAATCCCATTGAATTCCACCACTTAAGTGGTGGAATTCAATGGGATTGTTTAAACTCGTCTTATGACAGGTGTTTTTTCATGTTTGATGGCACAAGAAGTTCCAGAAATAATATTAAATCGAAGTGTAAAACATATCATTTAATTAGTTATTACTTTTAAATACTCGAGATTCTTGAGGAATTCTGAAGTCAGGTGTTCAGATATTTCTAAAAGAATTCAAGGATTAGGACAATTTCAAATAGGTCAGAAAAAAATAATTTAAGCTTCTTTTTGGTGGAATGTATTCAACCGTCTAAGACGAGTTTAGTACTTTCCATTTAGTTTCAATAATTTTTGTTAACTTTGCGTGTTAAGATACGTGTTTCGACATCAACTGTGGGGTGGGGTCGTTTTCGGTGTCTTGTACTTGACTCGAGTACTTGAAGTCGAGTCAAGTACAATACACTGGGGACGACCTCACGGTTGAGGTCGAGATACGTGTCTGCAGGGATAGCGGGACTTGGTGGAATTGGGTGGGGGGTGCTGGACTCGACTTAGACGGTTCAAAAAGGTTTTAAAAGTTTTTTCAACAGTGATGGGCTATTGGGAACAAATAAGCTGTAAATACCAGTTCTTTAGGATATTAAATAGACTTTTCATTTAAAAAAATATGTTTGAGAGAGTTAGCAAATAAAAATCAGTGCATGCGTTTCGTTGACCATCCAGAACGATAGTGCGATCATTTATTGTGCTTTGTGGGCGTGAGTTGATTTATTAACAAAAAAGTCAGTGCGCGTCCTATCAGTTTCGTTTAATATGCAGAACGATCACGCGGTCATCGGAATACTTTGTTCTGCTTTGTGCGCGTGAGTTAATTAATTAGCTAACCAAAATCAGTGCTTTTCCTATTGATCACGCAGAACGATCGCGTGATCATCGAAATATATTGTTCTGCTTTGAGCAGTCGGTATGTCAATGAATTAGTGCGCGTTCGATTGTGTTTTTGTTTGACCTTGATTAAACTACACGCTAAACCCGGCATACCGTTTACCAAAACGAACCCTGCTACAATACCTACCCCATGTTCCAATATCCCAGTGATATCTCGTGGAAGTGCAGATGACTCGTCGACTTCCATCAAATCGAGTATCACGTCAAAATTGTCCTACCTACTCCATAATTGACTTGCACTTGGACACGGCCGGCGCGGGTATTGCTCAAATTTTGGGTCACCAGTTCTTATACATTAAAGATGATGATAGTCCCAAACGTCATTTGTTGGTTCTCTGTGTAATTACATCTGACCTGGTAATAGCAACCGTGGGCGCTCAATCATGCTCATGCTCATGCTCGACCTTTTGTCTTTTGACATTTTGTATTTCGACTTTTGTCCTTTCGACCTTTTGTCCCAAACACGTAAATAAATGCACATATACTTCAAAAATATTGTTTTGGTACTCAACCAACCTTCACCTCAAGGGCATCGGAACTAATTTTAGGGTGGTCAATATCCTCAGAGTTATATCTTAATGTCAACATCCCATTTGTCTTGCGAAATGCTGAAGTTTGATACCCATATTTCTACTATAGAGTGAAAATATTGAACAAGCCATTTTGGGACCAGTTCCCAAAGGGCGTTTCAAAGAAATTTGTTGTTGACCCTTCATGGAACAGGTATCAAACCTACAAAGCTATGGAAATGGTATGTGTAGACTCGAAAAAGGCGACATTTTGTTGGAATTATATGCCAAAAAAGGAAGTTGTGGTCAAATCTACTACATCTGATCCAGTGACAAACCAACCGGATTAACTCTGGATAGGAGGACCACAACTGGATAGGAGGACCAAAAAATGTTGTCCTGTTTTGCGAGAACGAAAGCAAGAAAATTACAAACAGTATTCAACGGTTGCTCTTGAAATCGAAACCCTCGATGATCAAGTAGAGTCAGTTAGCCACGGCGGAACTGTATCAGTGGAGAATAGAGCACAAAACAACAGTGGTAAAATGGAGAAAAGCACAAAAAAAAAATTGATGCCAAACGGCAACGATCACTCGATTCCGATCGAGAATCCGAATCTGTTATCAACCCGACACAAAAGAGACCAAACAAGAACAACACGGCAACTAGCGATAGTGAAGATAGCATGATCACCGTACCAGATTCTCCTCCAGAGAAGCGTAGGTACAGAATTGCAACCTATGAATGGCTGAGCGACGAAAACGAGCGTAGGTTCCCAGTCAACACAAGATCGTATATGATGTTACATAAGATGCTAAAGTGGAGGCGATATAGATACTTCCCCATACAACATGTACGTATATCGCCTCCACTTTAGCATCTTATTGCCTGTTCAGATTGAGCTATTTATGATGAAACAAATTAAGTTGATATCGAATTTACCTCGATGCGTTCACACTACAATGAACTAATATCATTTGACGTTTCCATTTGACGCGCGCTATTGAACCTGCATACTGTCATGACCGGTGAAAAGTTTGTCTCTGATTGTAAATATTCGCGTACATCATTAAACCTTTATAAATAACAATGACGAGAAGTGTTAACTCTACTAAATTAGTAAAAGTTATAATGTGCTGTGGCAGAAAATTGGCCGTGTCCAGTAATGTGTATCGGGCAATGTCGATGACGATGTCACGATA